>NC_057690.1:1193958-1213958 GCF_014466175.1 Vespula pensylvanica | reverse complement strand
GTAATTCCGACTAATTTATTTGATTGCACACCACCATACTCTCCCCTCGGTATCCTCCTCGGTGTAATAAGACTTTGCCCCTCCTTTCTTCTCTCTTCCGTATTCTCCGCCGACGCTTCTTACCGGAAAGAGAAAGAATTAGGCTTTCTTATATACTTTATATACCAGTATACTTTCTTATATCGACGAAATCTTAAAAACAAAAAATCATTTCAACGTAGAATTAACTAAATATTTGTGTTATCAATAATCGTTAATAATCCCAATTACACCGATTTGCAGTGATGGAGTAATTTCGAGAAAGAAAAAGAATAACATCATTTGACTTCAACGTTCAGATTTTGTATTATTAAAAGAAAAAGATAATAAAAGAAACAATTTGTAAAAAAAAAGAAACGAAAAGGATAATTGAGAATTTTTCGAAAAAACTATTGCTTTTCTTTTTACAACTAAATCATGTTAATGAGATCTTATTATATATATATATATATTATCTTATATATATAAGAAAAAAATTCCAAAAAAAAAAAAATATAAAAAAGAACGAAAAAACAATTCGAACTTGGACAACAAAAAAAAAAAAGAGAACGATTGAAACATTTTCGAAAAACTATTTTCTTTTACCTCCTTTTTTCTTTTTTCTATTTCTTACATTTTACATCGAAAGCATATTAACGATATCTCTCATTATATATTCAATTGCGAATCTCCCAATGCTAGAAAAAAAAAAAAAAAAAAGAAAAAAAGGAAAAGAAAAGAAAGCACAAAATGTTGTCCATTCTCACCTTCGTGTCCAAATATATTTCTCGTTTATCAAACATTAGTCGAAACTTCGAAAACGATTCGAAGAACTAATCGAATGTCATTTTCCACTTTCGTGCCATTCTCCGTCGTCTCGCCATTTAACCGCAAACCCAAACGTTTTCCAAATTAGTCTCTCTCTCTCTCTCTCTCTCTCTCTCCCTCTATCTATCTATCTAACAACCCTTAACGAGGATCCAAGAACAGAGAAGAAAGACAGGTAGTTTGGCATCAAGGCCGTTGGCTCTCATCTTGTTACTTTACCACGTGCATTTTCGATTCTACGCAAATGCGTAGAATATTTACCATACATATTGCCTGCACGTAATCACGATTATAGTTAATGTTAGTTACTTACCTACACAATCCATAGTAAGCACAAACTTAATAACAATGTTGTTTATAGTTTAATACATTACCCTAACTACTACATAGACCCAAGTTAGTTAGCTGAGATTTCAAATACGTTCGATCCTACGGATAACGAGTAAGAAAGAAGAACGAAGAAATAGAATAATAAAACAACGATGAGCAAGAGTGAGAAAGACAGAGAGACAGAAAAAGAGAGAGAGAGAGAGAGAGAGAGAAAGACAAGGGACCAGAGCTAATAAAACACAATTAGCGGCTCTACTTGGTTCGACCAATCAGCTATACGTAAGCGTAAAACCAAACCGTGCAACATTATTTACGGCCCTACTGGCACGTATTGTTGGTTGAACTTCTCTCTCTTTCTTTCTCTCTCTCTCTCTCACTCTCTCTCTCTCTCTCTCTCTCTCTCTCTCTCTCTCTCTCTCTCTCTCTCTCTCTCTCGCAATTAGCAACTTCTCGTCGTGTATTACGTAGAACGAGCCTGAGATTTTTCGTTAAGCTTGTAGATTAGATTTTTTAATGCCTCGATCGTCGTCCTCGTTGTCGTCCTCGTTGTCCTTGTTGTCGTTGTCGTCGTCGTTATTGTTCTTTTTAAAAATAAGATCGATTCATCGACCAATTACCACTTCGTAGAGAAAATTAATAATCTTTAATATAAATATAATAATTGTTTTGATACGATGATAATCGTAAACAACGTGGATCTATATTAAATTTTAATGATTTAAAGGGTTAGCGAAATAATAATTTTTATTTGCTTGTTCCTTTTTTCTTTTTTTCTTTTCCTCTCTTGATTCAAACTTACGTCTCATACAACGACGACAGTATTATTATTAACGGGTTATAAAAGAAATAAAAAAATTATTTTGTTTGACAGATTAAGTAGTACTTAAAGAATATTTATTTCGCGTATGACGATTTTTAAAATTGATGTTTGAAACGATAAAGTATTATTATTCTTTTTCTTTTGTCGAATATACGCACGCATACACTTATATTCTATACGATTATAACTGTGCTATTACTTACGAAAACAAAAGGAAGAAAAAATTTTAAAAACTTATTTCTCTAACATTTATCTATTTAATAAATAACATAATACGTACCTATCACTGACCAAAAGAAGAAAAAGAAAAGAGGCAACCGATTATTTTCCTTAATAGTTATATATTTAACAAGTTATATATTATCTATTTTAGGACATACTTGTAATTTTTTTTAATGATATTTGGCAAAATAAACTTTCGTTTTTAATCAATGAATTACTCATTATACGCTTTTCTAAAAATACATCTAATAATAGTATTACTTAAATAAAAAAGGAAAAAGAAAAAAGACAGAAAGAATTAATTTCTTTAGCGGTCAGTTTACCTAACAAAATTATTACACACACACATACACATACACATACCTATCAGTATACGCCTATTTGTTATCGTTCGTTAAAAAAATATGAACAATCACGTTTCTCGAATAATAGATATATCTGAAATCGTGTAAAAAAAAGTTTTTAATGGAACAATCGAAATCAATGACGGCCAAATAACGTTTCACTAATGTCCTTATCTTCTCTCTCTCTCTCTCTCTCTCTCTCTCTCTCTCTCTCTCTCTCTCTCTCTCTCTCTCTCTGCAAAGAAAAAATAAAAAGAGAACAAAAAAAGAAACTTCAAACCCTTGTTCGCGAAAGGCCATCAAACACGAAGGTTTTCTCCCTCGAGAGAATCTTGCTTCCCTATTGGCGGAAAAGAAGAAAGAGAGAGATAGAACTATCGTAACTTAGGTACCCCCAATTCTATTACACCCTTCTGTCATGGCCATTTATAGCGTTTAATCGACCAAGCCGCACGTAACATGGCGTCGACGCGATCCAATAGCCTTTCTGCGTTTTCTTCCTCCTTTTCTCTCTCTCTTTCTCTCTCTCTCTCTCTCTCTCTCTCTCTCTCTCTCTCTCTCTCTCTCTCTCTCTCTTTTTTTCGTTACGGATTTGTATACTTTATAATAGAAGGGATAGATAAGTAAAAGAGAGAAAAAGAGAAACAGGAGATTAGATTTGTTCTCGAAACGAATGAAATTTTATTTCACTCGTAAAGAAATATTATAAAATAAATAAATATCGCCTGATCGAGAGAACGAGTTTAAAAAAAAAAAAAAAAAAAAAAAAAAGAGAGAGAGAAGAAAACAGGAAAGAGAGACTATCTTTATTTTTGCTAAAATTATCTTCAATAACAATAACGTTTTAGTTAAAAATTAACGTTTATTAAAAACCATTAAAAAGCCATTAAAAAGCAACGTTTAACGATGGATAATTTGTAAGATAAAAAACCCTTTCGAAAAACGAAAAAAAAAAAATAGAAAAAACAATAGATATTGTTATTCGCGAGTTAGTAATGGACGCTGAGTATAATTTCAGTAAACGATACAACCTTCGTTACTCGCTAGTCCGACCTTGAAATTACAAAATGACGAATTCGGATCGAATTAAGATAGGTAAAAGTGAATTTATCGTTGTCCTTGACGTTGATATTTGCTAACGTTAAAATTCATTAAGCGATTAAAAGCGAAAAAAAAAAACTTTCGTAGGAGTACGGTCTGCTTACCTAACAATTTTTATTATTCAATATATATTCATTTATTATTCAGTATTTACTAATATATACATTTGGTGTATACATTTCTTTTATATATATATACACATAGGTAATAATAATAATTCATACAGATCATTAACTATCTATTTAATTCTCTAACGACGAATGTTGAAAGTGTGTTATTAGCGCGAACACGAAAGCAAAAAGAAAAGAGAAAGAGAAAAAATGAAAAGAAAAATAAAAAAAAAAAGGATGTAAAATAAAAAAAAAAAAAGCAAAATTAAAATTCATTTAGAGTAGGTAATTTTATATATCCTTTCAGCGTTAAAAGCGTTCAAACTTATTTCCTTCTTTACGACGATAAAAGATCGATTAACATGATAATATTTCAATTAACGTATTAACGTTACTATAAAGCCAACACATGTTAATATTCGAGTTTCGAAAGGATAGAAATATACATACGGCTCATCGAAGGCCGCAAACACGTCGATAAGGGAAGTAGATATACTTTGTTGCTACTTGAAAATTAGTTCGAGTCAAGTGCTATTATTACTCGAGTCTAACTCTTTTTCGATAATTAATACGCGTTCGAACTCGTAGTATACGTTCGTTTTACGTAGGAAGCATACATTGTCATGGTAGTCACTCCTCGTATACGAAGATACGCTTTAGTAATTTGTTAATCGACTGGCTATCTTGTTAATTACCCGATAACACGACGCGATAACGCGAACGTCGAACGAGAATGAGATTCGGTTATCGCCGGACTCGTTTTTTCGGTTTTTTTTTCTTCTTATTTTTCTTTTTCTTTTTTCTTTTTTTTTTTCTTTTTCTCTTTAATTTTATCGCCAACGAGCATATGGTAATTCGCTATTTATATTTATATTTATATGTATATATATATATATATATATATATATATATGTATGTGTGTGTATATTTTTAGTTTTCATTTTTTCTTTTTTTTTTTTTTTGTTTGCTCTTGTTCTTTTTCTTGCTCGAAGAAAAACGAAGTAACGCGTTTAATTATCAATCCTTCGTCTTTATCCTAGATATGAAGATATCTACGTTCTTTGAATATCGTATAGTTGTTACAACTAGTTGTAGATTACGTATTACATCTTTTTTTCGCAATTTTCAATTCTCCTCGTTAATCCTTATTCCCACACGCGATAACGATCGATCTACATACGAGATAGATGTTACATTATCTTTCCCCGTGAGATTATTTAAAACGTGATAGCGTTTAAAAAAGGGAAAGAGAGAAGGGGACTTTTAATCTGATCAAATGAAATCGATCGTAACGATTAAAAGAAGAAGAGAAAAGAATAAAGAGAGAAAAAGAAAACAAGAAAAAACGAAGACAACAAAAAAGTGAAAGAAAAAAGGTTCAACGATAAACTCGAACTGGATTGAGTAGCGCTCATTAAAAAACTACGATGTAAGATGATTATCCGATAATGATTAGGTATCTATGCGATTTGAAAAAAAAAATAGTAATAATAATAATAATAATAATAATAATAATAATAATAATAATAATATCTAAACGAAGCGGATAGATATGGATATTTATGAATTAATGAAAGTCGGTACATCGATATTAATGTGCATATAATGCAAGCAGATTATCTCGACGACACTTGTTAACACTGTTAACTTCGTTGCCAGGAGACACAATAACGCTTTGCTTGTTATTTTGATTCGAAATACAAACGATACACAATCGATATATATATATGTATATATATCCTATCTTAAGAAAAACAAATTCGTATCAGTAGAAACAAATTCGTATCTGTCGATTGTAACACGAGAGAAAGATATATATAGAGAGAGAAAGAAAGAGAGAGAGAGAGAGAGAAAGAGAGAGAGAGAGAGAGAGAGAGAGAGAGAAATATCAATACTTAGTATAAAATTTAAATCTCACAATAAAAAAGAAATTAATCACCGATTATACGTCGATACCATTTTACCGAATGTAACTCGATATCGAAACACGTTACTTTTATTTTATTTTATTTTATTTTATCTTTTTTTTTCTTTCTTCCTCCCCTTTTATCTTTTTTTTTTTTTTAAATGTAACACTCACCTACGTATACGTTCGTAGTCCGTACGTGCGTACGTGTATGTTCATGAGAAAGAAAAATAAATAAAGAAAGAAAGAAATACAGAAAGAAAGAAAGAAAGAAAGAGAAAGAGAGACAACTAATTCCAACTTAATCGTCGTCTTATCACGATCTACCAACGACTTTTAAATGCTCCTTAATTGACTCCTGTTCTTTATAAGGGTCGAGTGGACCTTCACTATCACGCGGATTCTTCTTGAATCTCGCAAAAGGTACCTACCTAACTATACTCGAGTACGCGATAAAAAAAATTTTCGTGTTGTTAGGTAGGTAGGTAGGTAGGTAGGTAGGTAGGTATATATGTATATATGTAAGTACTTAGGTAGGTAGGTAGGTAGGTAGGTTGATAGGTAGGTAGGTTGATAGATAGGTAGGTTGGTATATATGTATGTATAAAACATTCTAGTAAACTGATCGCATTCCAAAAATCCGGATCAGCCGTAATCGGTGTTCCTCATCCGTTAATGGTAATTGTCTCGCGATAGTTGAACAGTGACTTGAGGCGTCTAGTAATGGAAAGAGAATTTTCCTTATATGCTTTCAGAAAGTGAAAAAAGAGGACGGTTATCTCTTTCCTTATGTTTTTAGTAACATATATATATATATATGTATGATCAAAAGTAATAATAAATTTAATTTATAAAAATGTAAATATTTTGTATTAAAAATGATAAAATCTATATATATATATATATATATATATATATATATATATATATGTGTGTGTGTGTGTGTATCTTTTAGAATTTGAATAATATTATGATTCGAATTAATCAAATTATCTTATAATGATATTGTTCGATTTAATAATCCGATTAACGGATATATATATATATAGGTATAAAAATGTAATAATGATAATATCGCGCGGAACGTAGCACCTATATATTACGTAGCTACTTACAATCACGTGCAGAAAAGAAATAAGGAAAGGAAAAAAGGAGATACAATGAAAGAATATTCAATATTTACCAGACAAAAAGTCCACATAAACGTGTGTCAACGAGACAAGAGGATCGATAAGTATAAGAAGAAATCGTGTAAATAAATCGATAAATTAATATCGATAAATCAATATAAAAATCAAAGAATGGGAAGGACTCACCGTTGATTATTTCTTCCTCGTTCACCGGAAACTCAGCTTCCTCGACATCGACCAGGCTACGTATGCTGAATACACTTTTGGCAACCCTTGTCTTCTGAAGGTCACTGAGACCGTCGGTGGCCCTACGTGGGGTCGTACTGAGATCCATTTTCCGATAACGTAGAAAACTATATTTTTTTTCAGACGTTTTTCAACCCTCCAAACAACAAAACCAACCAACCCACCCTCCCTTTAGGTTCGTTAATTCGTTAATTCGTTCGTTCGTTCGTTGATTCGTTGGTTCGTTGTTCGCTCACTTTTTTCCAAAGAAAAAACTACAATTTACAAAAGATTAAATTTCACTATCCTCGTAGAGTCTCATTCGGCTTGATTTCCCGCATTACTGTGACCTTTCACACGAACACTCTTATTTCAATTTATACGAAACAACTCTTTCGACGCACTTTTCTCTTCTTTTTCTCTTCTCTTTTCTTCTCTTCTTTTCTTTTTCGTCTATCTTCCTGGTCCTCTTCTCAAGATCCTAAACGAATAAAACGAATCCCGAAATAAATTATATTCTTTACGAAATCTATTTCGATTTCTTCGGTTATCGAAGAAGTTTCAAGATCGAGTCATTGGATGTAGAAAATAGTTATATATATGCATATAAAAAGAATATTATATTAAAAGAGGATAGAACCGATCGAATCTTCTTTCGTTCTTCGAAATCGATTATTAGTTACAGCTCTCTCTCTCTCTCTCTCTTTCTTTCTGTATACATATATATGTTTATAGACATTATGAAATGCGACTGGATTTAAGAAGGGAGAGTGCTTGAAAAAGAAAGAAAGAAAGAGAAAGAGAGAGAGAGAGAGAGAGAGAGAGAGAGAGAGAGAGAGAGAGAGAGAGAGAGAGAGAGAGAGATAGTACGATTCGATGACACACGGATCTTTATAGATCGATCGACGGCACCGAATATTTGCTTGAATTTATCAGCTTTGTAGTTCTCACGGATAAGACAACTCCATTTCCGTTTAAAACGATATATATATATATATATATATATATATATATATATTCTTTTTTTTCCTCAACTTTCTCAACTTTACTTCGTATCATTTATGGATAGAGAAAGAGAGAGAGAGAGAGAAAGTGACATCGAGAATCATTCGATTATCTTCAAATTCCGCGTAAGAGTTCGTTTTTATCATAACAGAAACCAATGCAACTCGTTCTTGACTGATATATATATATGTATATATATATATATATATATATATATATATATATATATCACACATTTCATATTATTCCATACTTCTATCGTAGTTAAAAATCAAGAAAAAAAAAAAAGAAACAAAAAAGAGAAAAAACCAGAATATTTCTTCTTCTTCTTCTTTTTATCCTCTTTTTTCTTCTTCTTTCGCAATTGCTTTTCAGATATTCATCCAATCGTCGGTAACATCTTTTTCTTTAATGACGTCTTTTCTTCCGAGTTCACATACGCATTAATTAAAGATTTTATTCGATTAACAACTCATCTCGAGAGAAGTATGTCGATGTATTATACACGGAATGTATCAATTACTCTCTCTCTCTCTCTCTCTCTCTCTCTTTCTCTCTTTCTCTCTCTCTCTTGTTCAATTCTTTTTTTTGTTTTTTTTTCACAACACTCTTCCCCCTCCCTTCTTCATAAGTCCGTCCAGCTGTCTCTATTTAAACTCGTACACTGATATTTTCACTGATATTTTATTAATCGAAAAAGAATTCTTTTCATTCGAAGGAAGATTTATATATCTTATTTCTTTACGTTTACTTTAATCCGTATATGTGTGCTCGCCGACACGCGATAGTTATCTAACGATCAAATACGAGGAAATCCATCGTTTATACGTTCCTATAAATTAGTATTCGCATATATAATATTCGCGTATGTTTACGTATATATCTGTAAACAGAAGAACTATCGTCGATTCGTTTGTATAAATTTCCAGGTAAATACTTATCACGTTAGAAACATACAAGAAAGGATCAATGAACTCGTTTAGAACGTGACCTCCCAAACGATTTCTTCCTTTTGTTTACGTTGATATCTACTTTCACGTTTTTACGTAAGTATTTGAGCGATTAATAAGATTTCCAATTATTTCTCAATCGACTTTGTCCTTCGTCATTTTTCATCAATCGAATCGGATACACTTCTCGGATCTTTTGTATTTTCCTTTCCATTCTTTTCCTTCTGAATAACATCGATTTATTTAATCATCTCATTCTTCTTTCTTTCTTCTTCTTCTTCTTCTTCTTCTTCTTCTTCTTCTTCTGCTGATTATCGTCGTTGCTGTTTTTTTTTTTCTTTTTCTTTTCTTTTCTTTTCCCTTATTAAATACAACTCGACAAATGTTCTCTACGATCGCAAATACGTTCACGTTTCATCATCACGAACGTTTACACTTTTCTTCGCGCGCACGTACTTGACTTATCTTTCAATTTAATTTAATACTTAAAAACCAATCGTTTCACGTTCGACGATTCCATTCCAATCGAATACTTCTTCTTTCTCGTTGATATTTCTCGAAAGAAAAAAAGAGAGAGAGAGAGAGAGAGAGAGAGAGAGAAAGACGAGAGACGAACGAACGAGCACACGAAAAAAGAGAAACAAAATTTGTGGGAAAGAAAAATCAAGGGAGGATGATAGGAAAGGAGAACAAAATAGTATGAAAAGATCGTTGAGTTAAAATTCGTTGGGCACGATAATAAAGAAAATATATGTAATAACAAAGTAATTCAATGATTACGTCGATTATGTCAGAACATCACGTTCACTTCCGCGTAACACCACGCGCGTTACACCAGCTTGATACTCTATACTCATGGAAGAAAACTCCTTTCCCCACTCGTCGACGATCCGTGACTCAACTCTTCCGTTCACCGACGACGACGACGATGACGACAACAACGACGACAATTACAACGACAACAACGACGAAACTCCGAATACCGTTGTCTCTCTCCGTTTCTCTCTATCTCTCTTTACCACTTCTCTTTATTAAACTTTTTTTCAACGAAACGATTTGACAGTCCGATTTTGTAACAGTCCTGTCAAAAACACGTGGTTACTTCACTTCGATAACTTCACCAAAAAATTCTTCCACGTTGGAATCAATTCTGTAGTTAATACAGTTAACAAATATTATATATTATACAATTGAATATTCACCTTGCTCGAATTAACGATCGAATTAAAAACGAATCGATAAGTCGATCGATTTTCTTTTTTCCTTCTCTCTCTCGCTCTCTCTCTCTCTCTCTCTCTCGCGATCAAAGATTCAAAAGAAATAAAATAAAGACAATCTTATTATGAAATTGACATCTTACTATGAAGTAGAAGAAAAAAAAAAGATAAAAACCAAAATTAAAAATATATATATATATATCTGTATACGTATAAAAAAAAAACACACACACACACAGATAAAATCGAGAGAGAATAAGTTTTGCTTTCGTATATAACGTGGAAAATAACTTTTGCGAGATGGCCAGATATTTTTGTAAAATAGAAAAATTTAAGTGATAACGCGAACGCGTATGATAAAGAGAGAAAGAAAGAGGAGACGTCGTATCACAGCCGGCGATGAAAAGGCGAGGCACGGCGGCACACGCGTATCGCGAACTCCTGCTCGGCAATGTGCTCCTTCGTGTTCCCTCCACCACCACGAGGTGCTCGATCGTGTGGTGGCACTCGAGAGGAGGTAGTTTAGCTAGACCTGTGAGAGAGAGAGAGAGAGAGAGAGAGAGAGAGAGAGAGAGAGAGAGAACTTTGGTAGGGTACCAACTAAAGCTGGTGTGGCTCCAGCGCCGCCAAACGAGGCTCCGCCCCTATCAAACAAAATGGAGTCGTACTAATCTACAAGCTCCGCCCACTCAACGATCGTGTGCCACTCTCTTTTAATTCTTTTTTTTTTTTTCGTTCGTTCTTTCTTTTTTTTTTGTTTCTTTTCGTTCGTTCGTTGGTTCGTTCGTTCGTTCGTTCGTTCGTTCGTTTGTTTGTTTGTTTCTTGTTTTCTTTCTTGCTTTCTTGATTTCTTTGGAAAGGATGGAGAGGGAAAGAGATTTCTCGAGAAATAATTTCTCTCGTATCGAAATTACGCAGGACGATAATTCCTTTTGGACTTTCTCTTCTTTTTCTTCTTCTTTCTTTCTTCTTATCTCTTCCGTTCTATAATTTTTTCTTTTTAGTTTTTGTCCCTTGACATGTGATACGAATGAATATACATTGGAATTCATTTCGTGTCTTTCTTTCTTTTTTTTTTTTTTTTCTTGATGTTAACAAATTATTTTTTAACGCAATTGTTTCGAATGGAAATTTTCTATTTCGAGCGATGTGAGCCTTATTTGTTAGTTGGTATGTATTCGATCGCACGTTTTTTATTATTATAATTTCTTTTATATTCTTTCATCCTTTCTCTTTTTCGTATATATGTTAGCTTGGACAAATCAATCGAACTCTCTCGTAAAGATTTCGTTTAATAAATTAAGAAAAACGAAAAAGAAATAGGAGAACGATCGTAAATAAGTTAGTATAGTATTGTTGCGACAGGATGAAATTCGTATCGATATTATTTGTTTGTAAAAATTTTCTCTTGGATATAATATCGTTGGGACTGATATAATCATCGGAATTGTTTCTCATTTGTTATATAATTTTATATTGCGTTATGTAGATAATTACTTATCTATTAAGAACATTATGTCCTACTTGGAAGGATCTTTTTTTTCTCTTATTTCTATTTTTTTGTCCCTTTTTTTTGTTTTGTTTTAAGATAGGATCAATTAGACGGGTAATAAAAAGTCGTAGATACTGCATAGGCAATATTTTCTCGATCGATTTATTTTATACATGGTATCTATAATTAATTTCTTTCTCATACATATACATACATACATACATACATATATATATATATATATATATATATATATATAACGTTATGCGCGTTATAATCCGTCATTAGCGAGCGATCATTCAGGACGAATATCGATCGAACGAAATCGGTTTTGTTGTGTTTGTTTCGTGTAGAAAAACGTACGGAAAGTAAAATCCTATCAAATGTAATTTGTTTCTCTTCTTATCTCTTTTAATATTTTTATTTTTGGTTCCATTCGTCCTTCCTTAAAAAAATTGACATCCATTACTTCGCAGTAGATACACGATTGATTGTGAAAAATATTTTGACTTCGGTAGAAATAGCGATTAGATTGTTCTGTGTGTTTTTTTTTTTTTTATTTTCGCTTTTTCTCTTCTTCTTTTTTTTCTTTTTTTTTCCTTTCTTTTTTTTTTTTTTTCATTAGAGAGAAAAAGGTTCGAAGGCTTTACGGAAGAACGGAGGATTCACTTTCGCGTTCGTATTTCTTTTTTCAAGAGAAAACAAAACGAAACGAAACAAAAAAATATATATCTATATACATATACATACATACATACATACATATATATATATATATATATATAAAACGATGAATGAACGAATGAATCAATAAAGGATGAACTTTCGAATGGAAAAAAAATAATACTGAAAATCTAATTTCGAATGGAACACTTCCCGAACAATCTCGCGTTGTTCGAGCGTTTTGCACGATTCGACGGAACACATGTCAATACAATCGATCATGATCTATAATAATACAATTCCTCGAAGGACACGTGACTTACAGATTACCTACGTGTCATCGATGCATCTTTGCGAACAAGAAGAAGAAGAAGAAGAAGAAGAAGAAGAAAATAAAAGTAAAAGAAGAAAATGAAGAGAAAGAAAAAAGATAAAGAAAGAGAAGGAAAAAGAAAAAAAAGAAAAAGAAAGAGAAAGAAGAAGAAGAAAAAAAAACAGAAAAAACGAAGTACCTAATTCGATAAAAAATTATCAGTCGATTCGATCTTTTTAGAGATTTGTCATTTAATGAAACTTTTGAGATTTATATATGTAACTATGTACGGATAATTAACAATCGTCAAAAGGTCAAATCTCATATATCGATCTTAATCGATTATTATATCTACATAAACTCGTATAATTATACGACGAAGATCTTTCTTGTTTTTTTTTTTCTTTTTTCTTTTTTTCTTTTCTCATTTTTTTTTCTCTCCTTTAACATTGGTACAATTAAAACGATTAAATGGGATAGGTATTGCAAGAAACTCGATAATATTCAAGCTTCACTTTGATCCTATTTATAATGCAAAATCACTTAATTCGTTCAACTCTCGATACGAGTATAAATGATTAAAAAGAAAAAAAAAAAAAAAAAAAGAAAGAAAAAAAGAATCGTTATAATATCTCATAATAATAATAATAATAAAAAAGAAGAAGAAGAAGAAGAAGAAAATAAAGACAAATAAAAATGAAAAAAGAAACGTAGTTACATCTTTGGCACAATAAATATGAATATTATAATTACATCTTTCTAATATCGATGTTCGATTCATCGAACATCGATTCGTTCATTCTCCTTCCTCCTTCAAAATCCTTATTGATTAAATCTCTTGAGATCCTTCGTTATCCTTTTTACGCGAACACACGCAAGGAAATAAGAAAAGACTGACGTTTAGGGATACGAATGATAATGACGCGCGATAATAATTAATTAATTAAATAATTAATCAATTAATTAATTAATAATAATAATAATAATAATAATAATAATAGTAAGTAGTAATAGATAATAATTAGAATAATAATAATAAGAAGAAGAATTAGCGACAATGATAATTAATTGTCATAACCATACAGGACTTAGCACCTAATCGAGATTATCGCTTTCAAACGATCCGACAAATTATTTTAGCGTACTTGTGGATATAATTTTTTTTCTTTTTCTTTGCTTTAATAATTTTTTTCTCTTTTTTCCTTTTTTTCTCTTTTTTCGTTTTTTTTTTTTTTCCTTTTTTTCTTCTCTTTTCCACCACACTTTCGAAATACAGATTAGTATCGCGATAAATTGATCGATTAGCATCGATTTATTTATTTTTTTTTCTTTTTTTTTTGTAAAAAAAGAAGAAGAAGAAGAAGAAGAAGAATCAATTGTTAAATATAATATATGGCTCAGCATGAACACCTAGGCCTTAATCCATCGTCGATCTTACAAGATATCGATCGTTCCTATTAATTCCTGTCAAGCTTTCTCAAATCTTAAAGATCATACTTAATTCCGAAACATTATTATTTTATTTTATATATTACAAGATCGGTGGGATAAGTATATTATTACTTGACGAGGCACGGACGAAATTAAAACTAATATTAAAAGAAAGAAAAAAAAAAAGAAATACAAAAATACAAAGAAAAAAAATAAAATAAAATAAAGAAATAAAGCAAATTACTTTCTCGTTCAATATCCTTTGAAAAGACAAACGTAATCGTTTCTTAAATCTATTTTTTATTTTTTCACATTCACGAGAACGATTGAACGGATCGAATTTGATTAATAAAATTAAAACAATGGCACTTTGCTAATAGGCCCAACTATCGGCAGTGATATGCGTGAATGAATATAAGATAATATATAAAAAAAAAAAAAAATATATATATATATACACGTATAACGAAAAGAGAGAGGAAAAAATAAAAAATAAATATTAAAAAAAAAAAAAAAAAAAATAAAGGCGAAGAAAAATGCTAAACCTACAATAATCATTTTCCATATCGATTAAAGAACAATTTGTTTAAACGATTCAAATCCTTTCAAATCATATATTTATATAAACTATCGTCGATTTTAAAAAAGGCAGTGACGCGATCGATTGCAAAAATTTCCTAACTAATTGAACGTTATCTTTGCCAGCGAAGATCTACTTACTTACTTCCTTGTTTGTTTGTTTGTTTGTTTGTTTATTTGTTTGTTTTTTCTCTCATGTAAACGATTCTACCTACGAAGATGATTTTGATTGATCGAAAATTTAAACGAGAAGGGAAGAGAAGGAAATTTTAAAAAAGGGACTTTGAAATTAAGATATGAACGATATACGAAATAAAGAATGAGAGATAGATAAATGAATAGATAGATACATAGATAGATAAATAGATAGATAAATAGAGAGATAGATAGAGAAAAAGAGAGAGAGAGAGAGAGAGAGAGAGAAAGAAAGAGAGAGAGAGAGAGACAAAGTTATAGAAATGAGAAAGATCACATTGAAATTTCATGATGAACATTCCTTTTTCTTTTTTTTGGAGTTTGATCTTCGAATATTCGATCGATCGATCGAAATTATTATCGAAGCTGAACACGTTTAATCACACGTATCTACTTACATACGTATCGTTGAATATTTTCAAGCAAAATGCTTCGTGATTCGCGAACGAATATGACTCTAATAAAAGTCCTATTAAAAACTTGAATTATTGAGTAATTTCGAGTTGTATGGTAAGTATGTAAGTACATTGTACGAACACACACTCATACAACCCTCCTTCACACGCATACATATATACATACATACGTACGTACGTACATAAATACCCTCGATATCTCTTATCTCTCTAATAAAATATCGAGGAAGTATAATTAATATGCATTAACTATTCCTTGGGAAATAAATTTTACAGCACCTCGGCGTAATATCGAATGTAGTTGATTAGAAAAGAAAAAAAATATATATACATATATATCATCTTTGATACGATTAAATCAATCCAATTAAAATTTAATTTAAGAGTAGAAATAATTTCGTAGCAACTGTAATCAGCATGTAGATTCTATGCGTACGTATACTCCTTCTCTTTTTTTTCCTTTTATTATTATTATAATTATTATTATTATCGTTATTATCATTATTATTATTATTATTATTATTATTATTATTATTATTACTGTTATTATTATTATTATTATTATTATTATTATTATTATTATTATTATTATTATTATTATTATTATTATTATTATTATTATATTTTACGTTTACAGAAATTATTTTAAATATATGCACGAGAGTATCATTTATTCCCTTTTCCTTTTTATTTTTCATCGGTTCGAACTTTGATTTTGCAAACTCTAATTTCTTCTTCCACAGTTTCGTTTATATGTATGTATATAATATATATATTCCGGTTTTTTTTTCTTTTTTTCTTTTCGTTTCTTTCACATTCAGCGACACATGCTTGAAGCTTATCATTCTTTTTTCTTTTTTTTTTTCTTATAAATTGGTCCTAATTCTACGTTATTCAAGAGACTTCGCATACTTTTTTTAAGTGTAAAAACTCACTTAACACACATACGCGCATACTCTCTTTTCTTCTCTCTTTTTCTTTCCTCTCTTTCTCTCTTTCTCTCTCATTCTCTCTCTTTTTTCTCATCAATCGAAACAATTTTATCCTCCCCCCCTTCCCACCATCTCCACATCGTTACACTCGATTTTTTTCAATTCTCTTTGTTAAGATATCGTATAAAATTTCTTACACCTAGTTAAGTGTCATGGCTGATTACAGTCTATCGGATTATTCATCGAATTTTTCAAAGTCCTTTTAGATCGTTCTACTTGAAAAAAAAAAAAAAAAAAAAAAAAAAATGTCAGAGAGTTATTGCCGCACAATGTAAATCAATGAGCACGTGCTCTCGTTAAATATCGACTAAAGAAAAGTATCAAAAGTACTATCGTAACATCTACTATCTCGTTTAGATCATTCGAAGTTACTCGTTACGAAGATACCTTCGTAATTTATTCGAATGAGGAGAAAAAGAAAAGAAAAAAGAAATAAATTGCGATCCCGTTGAACACGCGATCGTTATCGCATATCTTTGATATCTAGATCACATCGCATTGATAAATGTCGGCAAAGAATTAACGCATGGATCGTTGAAGATAAAAAGATAATTCCTTGAGATTTTCTACATTACCGACCAATCGCTCGGTATTTATCGATCGTCGGTAACGAAATTGAAAAATGGAAATCTCAAAAGTTCAATCACGCGAACCGTATCGAATCTTTTAACAATGAAATTACAACTATTAAAAAATCACAATTATTAACGTCCCTTAAGAGAGAGAGAAAAAAAAAAAGGAAAAAAAGAAAGAAAGAATAAAAAAAAAAGAATTGTTTCAAAACGAGATACGAATCTCCATAATTGTTCACGGATCCATAACGATCGATCGAGATATGAAATCTATCGATCTTTTCCTATATCTCGTTATCTTCTTCTCTTTTCTTTTCGTTTCGTACTATACGAAATAAAAAAAAAAAAAAAAAAAGAATTTATATCATTTGAATTTCCAACAGAGACTTTCGTTAATCGAATTCACGAGATACGCGAAATATCGTCTCGATCAACGAAAAAAAATTGCGAGAAAATCGTACAGTCGATTCTCGAAAAGTCAAAAGGAAAAAAAAAAGAGAAAAAAAAAACAGCGCGTCTATTATGTTTTTGTCTTCTTGCTTCTTTCTTTTCGTTTCTTTTTTTTTTTTTCTTTTCTTCGTGTGCCTGCAGGAAACGTTGTGAAAACGATTTAAATGATCGTTTCTATGATCTCTCTCTCTCTCTCTCTCTCTCTCTCTCTCTCTCTCTCTCTCTCTCTCTCTCTCCATCTCTGTATCTGTATTTCTTTCTTTCTCTCTGTGGTCAACGACGAAAAAATGTTTCGTGAATTAAATCGTCTGGCGCTAAGCTGGCACATGATTCGGTAAACTAGACGATGTCTGCAAGGGCGATCGAGTCTGATGAAACCTTAGAAGCTCCGAAACGGTCACTGCGACACGTACAACACCACGACCGCCCTCGAGAACGTCGCTCGCACAACAAACCAGATTCTGAAACAAAATTGAACAAAATGTGATCAGTCTTTCCGATCCTCGTATCAAATTTTTAAAAAAATGTAAAAAACAAAAAACGGAAAAAAGTATGCTTGCCAGAAGTGTTTACAACAATATCATGTTAGAATCGAATTAATAAGAAACTTCTTTTTTTAACGATCGATAAAATGATCCTCGGGTAGATAATGATTAACCTACTTTAATCCTCGTATCTGATTAAAAAAAGAAAGAAAATATTACGTTCAGCAGCAATGCGTATTATATTTAAAAATTCGAACAAATGACAAACTCTTTTTTAAAACGATCGATAAAATGATCTTCAAATAGATAATCATTAACCAACTTTAATCTTTGTATCTGATTAAAAAAAGAAAGAAAATATTACGTTCAGCAGCAATGCGTATCGTATTAAAAAATTCAAACAAATAACAAACTCTTTTTTAAAATGATCGATAAAATGATCTTCAGGTAGATAATCATGAACCAACACACTTTAATCCTCGTATCGGATTAAAAAAAGAAAGAAAGAAAGAAAGAAAGAAAGAAAGAAAGAAAGAAGGAAAGTATTTCGTTTAGCAGCAATGTGTTTCATATTAAAAAATTCAAACAAATAAAAAAATTTTTTTTTTCGAATGATCAAAAAAGTGATCATCAAATATTTATTAAACGAGACGCTCTAATTTTCATATCAAATTTAAAAAAGAAAAAAAAGAAAAAATATATTTGGTTACTTGGCAATAATATTTATAATAATATGTATCGTATCAAAAGAATCGAATTGATAACAAATTCTTTTTTTCGAATGATCTATCAAATGATCATCAGAAATTGATTACAACAAAAATCAATTCAAGCACTCGATGAAAGAACCAAGAGAATATTAATTATTCACAATTCAAAAATTTTTTGCAAATAATTTTCGAGGAATGTTTAGTACAAATTTTGTTGTTGTTGTTTTTTAATTTGCATCCACCTGTTATCACGAGCTTATGAAAAAGAATAGTTTATTATAAATGACGATAAGTATTACAATATCGTTACATTTTATCCAATACAATCAACGTTACAATGTACGCTTGTAAACGAAAAAAAAAAGTCAAATTACAGCGACAGAGTTTATTTTTTATTTTTTATTTTATTTTTAATCAAACTAAAAATGTGTTACCCAACAGAATTGATCGCTCTATCGGGTGCATTCTCAATCTTTTTTCTTTTTTATATATTTTTCTTTTAATATTGTTTCGATGCATCACGATCGATGATGAGCAATCGATGATAAGCAAAAAAAGAAAAAAGAAAAAAAAAAATAGAAATAGAAAACGAGAGGCGTTATAAAAGTTCGCACAAATGTTTTGTATCGTTTTTTCTTTTTTTTACAAGTAAACAGCGTTACAAAGCGTTATAGGATCTAAATCCCCGAATCCCGCGAATTAATTATCTATTGGAAATTTCTCGGTTCGTGGATGAAAATAAATAAATGAAGAAAGGAAAAAAAAAAGAACAAAAATGAACAAACATAAAAAGAAGAAATATAAACGAAACAGCAATTCAATGTATCCCAAGGTACATTTTTATTGAATAAAGGGATAATTAATTCGTCCCTTTGTGCGGGGGTTTGATAAAAGAAAAAAAGAAAGAAAGAAAGAAAAAGAAAGAAGAAAATTATAAATGACAAACGACAAAAAGGGAAAAACAAACAAAGAAAAATAATCGTTAACAAATGTAATAAGTATTAATAAAAAAAAAAGACGGAAAAATGAAAAAGGAAAAACATAACTTTGTACGATAATACTTGTAAACGTTAAATACTATGATATAAAACTTGTGCGTAGCAAGTGTATCATCATTCGACATATACATACACGCAACATATGCACGAGCTACACGTAAGTACACAAGCAAATACGCACATACATACATACATACATACATACATACATACATACATACATACATACACGTACACAGGCACACACATACGCACTTACATACATACACGTAACAGAGACACGCATCGTATTCGTTAATTAATACGAATTTCATTTTGATGAGGAGAGTTTGCGAGTGTAAGTAAGTAAATAAGTAAATAAGTAAATAAGTAAGTAGGTACGCGAAGATAATGTGTACGTATGGGAAAAGTTCTCTTATTTAAATGTAGTTACCTAAGTTGTTCGAAAGGAGCACGTAAGTAAGTATAAATTAGTACTCACTTAGTTTTTTAAAATAA
>NC_057690.1:1178958-1188958 GCF_014466175.1 Vespula pensylvanica | reverse complement strand
AAGAAAAATTCTTTTTTTCTTCCCACTTCTGCTTCCTTCGACATTCGAATTCTCGTTGATCGATCGACGTTGAAAAATTTAATTAACTCCGTCGAAATTAAATTACGATCGTTTAAATCTAGCGACGTATGGCATAATTAATTACTACTTACATTGGCGACATTAGGCGACGACATTATCGAATTATTAACGATAACAAAACTTTTCGTTTGTACGCTTATTAAGAGAAATTATTAAAATCGCGATGAAAATGATACTTAATTATTTTCTAGAAAAAGGTAGGAAGAAGTAAATAGAAGAAGAAAAAAAAAAACGAAATTAGAATTTAAGAAAAAGGAACTTATGCGGATTGCCTATAAATCTCGACTCGAAAAAGCTTCCGCTTCGAAAGACCTTTCGTGGATCATTACGTCGACGTGAAAAACAAAAAGAAAAAAAAGATCTAAATCGTTCAGAGAACCCTGTTAAAGCTGCCATTATGTAAAAAAAAAAAAAAAAAAAAAATTGCAATGCTGTATAATCAGATGACATAATTAATATCTCTACAAATCACACGGCGAATAATCCACGATATAAATCTTTTCGAACTATCGAAATTCGAATCTCGGAAGCTGATTAAAAATAAAAATAAAAAAAAAAAAAAAATAGAAAGAAAGGAGAAATATTTTTTTCAACGTAAACTATTTTTTACAAGACGATTGTATTTAAATATTTCAAAACGTATCAAAAGTAGGCAGTGATTCGATTGTTCGTTTCAGTTGTCTATCTTGTGTTAAAAAAAAAAAAAAAAAAAAAAAAAAAAAAGGGAAGAAATAAAAAAAACAATATTCGAGATCGGATCAACATCAAGGAAATGAAAATAATAAAAAATAAAAAACTTAAAAAAAAAAAAAATACGAGATGTTTTTTCCTCGAATTTTCTTTTTCGCTTTTATACGTACGTAATAATTATATATCATTACTTTTGGTGATAAGAAACAAAAAAAAAAAAAAAAAAAAAAAGAAAAGAAAAATTATGAAAAACATTTGGATACATCGTCGAGAGGAAGACGCAAATAGTCTTTTCAAAATACAACCTTCAATCGTAGGATCGATATACATCTTGTCGAGATCGATCGATCGTACGGAAACTTTTAAGATCATTTTCTTTTTCTTTTTTCTTGAACATCGACGCGCGGCATCTTCGTTCGATCTTACGAAGCGAACGAAGGCAAACGAAATTTCGATAATAATTAAAGAAAATACATTTCTTTTCTTTCTCTCTCTCTCTCTCTCTCTCTCTCTCTCTCTCTCTCTCTCTCTCTCTCTCTTTCTCTCTCTCTCTCTCCCTCTCTCTTTTTTCTCTATCGATTTATTTTTTACGCATTTACAACGATTAAATTTTGCAACGATAACACGTGCATCAACGACAGCTGCATTCTTTTTTGTTTTAATCTTTCTCGTGTAAAGGTATTCAAAAAATAATTCGGTCTCTCGCTCTAATATCTCAAATGATAACCTTAAATAGAAAACGTCGACGTACTATATTGTCAAAAAAGAAAAAAAGAAAAAGAAAAAAAAAATAACTAGACAAAAGTGTCACGTGCGATCCTTCTAAGTTCGTAGTTTTTGAATCGATAGAAAAACATTAATCAAGAATCAACAAAAAAGAAAAAAAAAGGAAAAAAAAAACAAACAAAAAGAAACAAACAAACAAACAAACAAAACAAAACGACCAAAAACTTTAATGAAATAAACAAAAGAGAGAAAGAGATGAGTAACGACGTCGATAATGCAGATACCTACAATTTCCAAAATTTCGACCACGTGCAATTTGTATAAATTTCAGTACCACAAAATTTAATATTCAACTACTTTCCTCTCTCACGCTCTCTCTCTCTCTCTCTCTCTCTCTCTCTCTCTCTATCTCTCTCTCTCTCCCTCTCTCTCTCTCTCTCTCTCTCTCTCGAATAAATATATTTTTCTTTTTCTTTTCAACATCCTCACTATTTTAATTTTATACGCATCGCACATTCCGTTTTCGTCTCTCGTGTTGCCATTCGTTGTTATTTATTTCTCTCTTTCTCTTTCGTTTAATTTTTTATTGTACACACAAACACAAACCCACACACACACACAAACATCCAGGTACAAACATACATTCTCTCTTTCTCTCTCTCTCTCTCTATTTTTATCTCTCTTTCTCACACATACACATACATACACCCTCTCTCTCTCTCTCTCTCTCTCTCTCTCTCTCTCTCTCTCTCTCACTCATTCACTCTCTTGTTCTTTCTCTCTCTTTCTCTTTCTCTCTTGCTTTTTTAGTCGGGAATCGGGAAGAGATAGAGCAGAACCAGGGTGGTTAGGAATGTTGCAAAAAGCATCGCGGACAAGACGCGGTCCTGAATCGTACGGGGTGAACCTGCGGCCGGCTCTTCATTGCCTCTCTCAACTTCTTCAGGAAGAAGGAGAAGAGCGGAGACGAGACGTGCCAGAGCCTCGAGCCCGTACGCGTCCATGTAACCCACGTCCATGATTGCGTCCGCGTCCATTAACACCTCCTGCAACCAACAACGATACTACTCAGTCCCAACAATTTCTTTTTCTTCTCTTATTGTTGTTGTTGTTGTTTTTGATGTTTTTAATTGATTTTTACTTTTTGATTTATTTTACTTTATTGTTCCTTATTTTTTTGCCTTCTCTTTAATTCTCTCTCATTCTTTTTTTTTAAAGGTAGCCGCCGCTCTCGAGAATAATCGCGAATTTTTTAATTACTTTAATTATTACTACGAGAACGTATCAAAAGACGGTTCTCGAGATTAATCGATAAATAAATAATCATTCTTGATTTTTTTTTTTTTACTTTTTATTTTACGTTATTTAATATCTTCAACGAGATAGAGTATAGAGATGTGTTTCTTTTTTAACTTTATATATATATATATATATATATATATATATATATATATAAAAATTTAACGATCGAAAAAGAAGTTAGATCGGAAATTCGTGAGAGAAGAGAACCTCCACAAATGAAATGCCATTGGAGCGTTTAAAAATTTAATTTTGCGAAAAGCAACGAGCGACACAACAGAAGCAATTATCAAAATCTATAGAAGCGCATGCATCTAAAAGCTTCTTTCGATTTATCCGCGTGTTCTTCTTTTTTTTTATTTATCTTTTATTTAATTTCGTTTTTCTTTTTTCCTCTCTTTTTTTTTTTTAAACATTTTTCTTGTGTATATATGTACGTGTATTTCACCCTTAACAAACGCATTCTTTCTCTTTCTCTCTTTCTCACTCTCTCTCTTTGGTTGTTGATTTTTAATCTCTCTCTCTCTCTCTCTCTCTCTCCCTCTCTCTCTCTCTCCCTCTCTCTCTCACTCTTTCCTTCTCTCTTCTTTTTTTAAGCTGCTCGCGGCTACATTGGGGACTGACTAGTAGAGTTGTTGGAAGTACCATCGAATATCAAAAACGACTGACGTGAGGCCGTTTAAGCATTAGTATACAAGTATTACGCCAAACATTATAATTAGATAAATATTTTCTATAGAAACGCAAGCATCGCTTTTGTTTTTTCTTTCTTTCTTTTTCTTTTTATATATTTTTTTTTCGATCATTCAACGATCACGTAAAACGTAAGTAAGACGTACAATATGTATATATGTATATATATATTAAACTCTTAACGTTTCATTCAATGATCGAGCTAACTCTATCTCTTTTCCTGACCTGATACACACGTTCACCATATCGCGTCACCATCGTGCAAAAGAATTTTATATAAATATGAATAGAGAAAAGATGAGACTGGTTAATTTTCGATGTATTTATGTATGTATATTTGTAGGTATGTATGTATATATATATGTACGTATATACAGGCTGTATATAAACCATATAAACTTGTTTGTTAATGGTTTCCCGAAAAGAAGAGAAAAATAAAAAATAAAAAAAGAAATAGAATGAAAGAACTTACTACTAGAAAATTTCTACTTACAAATTTATATACACCCTGTGAACATATATATACATATATATACTTATCTATTTATTTATTTATTTATTTATTTATTTCACGTATCATTAAATAAATAATCCATGCAGAAAGAAACTAAACTACTCGATAGTGAAGAACAGTTCTGAACAACTTCTTAAACTATTTAATATATATATATACAAAAAAAAAAAAAATAGAATATAAACAAAAAACAAAAAAAGCTGAATAAAACTCATGTATAAATCTTACCTCGTCAACGCCTATTTTTCGACAGGCCTCCAAGAAATTGTCAACGTTACGTCTGCATCTTGCCATTGTGAGCTTAGGCTACGTAAAGAAAGATATCATTGTCTTTCGTTGTCATGGACGACAAAGTTACAAAGAAAATAACAATAATAAAAAGAAAAAAAAAATGAGGACAATCTTTGTAATATCATGCGATGTTTGTAATTGTTGATGACGAAATTGTTTGATGGGACTTACTACGGCCGGTGATGGGACATGTATGCTGGCTACCGATCGTGGCCTTACGTGATTCGCCAAGTGACAAAGTACGACGCCATCGGTCAATGCTGGCGCCAGATCTTCCGGTAAAGCCATTTTCAGTCTCGTTTCTATATGCTGTATTATAAGTCAACGAAGGAACAATGCGAATGCCTCATTAGAAATCTGCTGCACAATTACTCAAGACTACTAACTGTAGAACCATTTATTTTGAAAATTATCCAAAGAATCCATTTTTTTATTTTCTAAGTGAAATGTCGCACAATTCGTAATTACTTTATATTACTCTTATAGACTTTTTATTCCTAACTGGTTAATATTTAATATCTTAAAAAATGCAATGTAAAATTGGATAAACAAAGCAGTAAAAGAAATTACGTAAAAGTGATTGATTATGAAAACGGTCAAAGTCTAATTTCCATAGACACATGTAGAATATATTTTAAGTGATATTTGATTTTTCCTAATCGAAATCAAATGATTTTTTTTACAATTGATTTAATTATGAGAATGGTACAAGTTCATTTACAACCCGTGAATATATATTATTTTAGTTAAATTCGTCTGAAGGAAATTTATACGAATTACGTAATAATTAATCAAATTACATGTTGATAGATTAGTAGAAACATTGTCAGACTAGACATAATTAATTAATATTTTTAAATTGATCGATAGGCTGATCTTTAATTTGCTCGAAACAACAAAAGATGGATTCGCACAACTTTCGAAATAAACGATCCGTATTGTTCTATACAATCTAAATACATTGAAAAAGGGAAAAGAAAGATAGCAAAGAAAGAAAAACAATTTCAATGACAATTTTATCCGATCAAACGGATTACGAGAGAATACAAGACTGACTAATAATGACTTTATTATTATTACTATTATCGTTATAATTATATTCCCAAAAGAAATGGTACATTTCAAGGGAATCTTGTAAAATAACTTTTCGACACTCACGTTCCTGAGTTGTTCGATCAAATCGGCTTCCTCTTTGGCACGTTCGAACTCTCTCCTCATTGTGAACGAGTACTTTTCCGGCAAATTGCTATTCCACGTAACGGATCTCGACGACTTAGGACTTCCGCCATTTCTGCTTGGACTTTTGTTACCTGATTACCAAGGAACAAAAAAGGAGAAAAAGAAAAAAAGAATATTTTAATAAAAGAAACATAAGGATAAAAGCAATAAAAAAAAAAAAAAAAGAAAAAAAATGTCGCTCAAAATATCTATAACTTCATCATCGATACAAACGACTTCGATTGAAATTTCGATACGGTCGAAAATTTTATTAACGAATATCTAATGTCTCTTACCTTCGACATAGCCAACAGCTGTTTTGACTAATCTCGGAGTATGTCCAGGACTGGTATTATTCGACATTATACTGCTCGACGTTTTGATAGGCGAATTTGGCTTTTTGTAAGGCTGCTCGTGATACTTTCCATTTTTATTATTGTACTCGTTATTGCTACCATTGATGATAGGTGTATTTTGATAATTTATCCTCGAGGGCGTGACCTTTTGCACCGGCCTCTTCGTCGCATTTTCCTCGTTGAATATTTGCTTGCCAGTAAGGGCAATGCCCTCCTTGGCTCCATTCGAGTCAGTCTCGTTGTTCTGCGATTCGTTGCCCGGAGGTGTCACCTGTTCCCTTGGTCTGTAAACACTTGGACCCTCGTTGGCCCTTTGTTGCCTCAATGCTTCCTTGTATTCCCTGAAAATTCAAACGTGTAATTCTTTCGGACGATGTAAGAGAAATGGCGTGACGATGAAGAAAAAAACCAAAAAAGAAAGAAAGAAAATTCAAAGGAAAACGGAAAAAGAAAAGGATGCAGGATTTCTTTCCATTTTAAAATTAAAAACAATCGCAACGTACAATCTCATATAATCAATCAGGGATGACGAGTTAACTCGAAACTCGGGAAATTCTATCGGAAATACGAGAATGGAAGATGAGCGAGAAATGCTGTTAGAGATGGAAGAAAAGAAGAGAAGAAAGATTGAAAAAGAGATTACCTGTACGTTTGGATGTGATTTAACGGCCTCTTATCATCCCCATTCAATAGCGACGTTGAATTGCTCGTAGCCTGGATTGGCTGCACCGACTGAGTCGTTGAAATTGGTTGAGACTGGCTCGTATGCGTCGTTTCCAAGGGACTGGAAAAGAGGAGCCACGCACGATAATGCACATGCAGCACGCGTGCAAGAGGTATGCAAAAAAAAGAACAAAAAACGAAAAAAAAATAAAATAAAAACAAACAAACAAAATCATCTTAGTAAGTATACTTAGAAAGATATAGATGATAAAAGGGGGTGAGGGGATGATAGACAGAAATAAATAAAAAAAGGGGATGAAAAGGTGGAGGTAACGATTCTAAATTAAAAATTCCCTAAACTTCAAATAGTTAACGCAAAAGTGACATTAAATGGTAATTTAATATAAATTATAAAAGTTAAATTTATTCGTTTAGAATTATAAAGTAAAATAAATTAGATCGATTAAAAATTGGTCGGATAGATCGATCAGGAAAGTGTTCGATTATAACGAATTCAATGTCACAGATAAAAATTAAATAAATTATTTATCCACCTGTTTTATCCGACATAACTTATGAAATAAGAAAATCGGTCTTACCCCGGTGGCGTGATAGACGTATGATGGAGGCCAGAGGTCATCGGTCTTCTTATGTCCGCGCCATTCTCGGAAGTGCTTCTCTCCAACCTCCTCTTCTCCAGCTGATCGTGAAGTATCATGGCCTGTACAAGAGAGAAAGATAGAGATAGATAGATAAACAAAGAGAAAGAAAGAGAGAGATCGAATTCGTTCAAGATTATACCAAGTAGTTATTAAACTTTTATCGTCAGCGATTTTAACGTGTCGCTCTACTATAACTGTATTCTGTACTTTATTGTAGCGGCGCTAAATCACTTTTTAAAAGATGACGCTGTAGACCAGGTCAAGGTCATTCAAATCGAAGCTTGAACAAGAGCCAACGCGGGAGAAAGAGAGAGAGAGAGAGAGAGAGAGAGAGAGAGAGAGAGACAGAAAGTAATTCGAGTTTGATATAATCGTCGAGACTTCAAGTGGGATCTACTCGATCATGCTAAATATAGAAGAACGAGTCATTCTTTAGTATTCGAGAAGAGCCGTACGTCTATTCCACGTTGCATAATACGTATACGTATTCTCCTTACGAAAAACGAAGCACGTAGAAGATATGGACGAGGAGAAAAAAAAAGCTTTATTGTCTGCTCCTTTCGAGATAGGATTCTTGAAAATTTTCCGATACTTCGCGATACGAAGTTTAAAAATAAAAAAATAAAAAAAGGAGATAGAGAGAGGGAGAAAAAAACGCGACGGATACGACGTAAATGATAATAATGATAACACGTAGTATATAGATAGATAGATAGATAGATAGATAGATAGATAGATAGATAGATAGATAGATAGATAGGTACCGAGTTAAATTTAAATCGGACTCCTCTTGAATTACTATCTGATTTCTTTCTTTTCTTCTTCTTTTTTTTTCTTTCATTTTCTTTTCCTTGTTTTCTCTTTCGCGATTGTTAACCGAACATTCGTCATTAAGATTGAATCAAACTCTCTTTCTCTCTCCTCTTCTCTTGATTGAAAAAAAAAAAAAAAAAGAATTTACGAATAAATAAATTATTTCAATCATTACGTTCGATCTTTCTTTCTTTCTTCTCCTTCTTTATCATACAATCAATCATATTATAAATTTATTCAGTCTGTCTCTTGTAAAAAAAAAGAAAAAAAAAAAAAAAAAAAATTTACGAATAAATAAATAAATTATTTCGATCATTACGTTCGATCTTTTTTTTCTTCTCCTTCTTTATCATACAATCAATCATATTATAAATTTATTCGATGTCTGTCCCTTGTAAAAAATAAATAAATAAATAAATGAAAATATTCGATTTCATAGGTCCATCAAATATTACCGATTGAAAATCTCTCAGAGATATTTAACTGATGGTTAAATAACCATGACACTCTTAAACCCACCCACCTTGCCCAGCTCGTCCTCCAAGGACGTATGTTCACCCGGTGAAATCGTACTCGGTGTAGACGTGCCACTGCAGGATCCATTTATTCCGGTTTCGTGTGGCAACGTTATGGAAAGCGGTGAACACTCTTGACGCCATAAACCCCGTACCTCACCGTCGTGCACCTGCATTCAAAAAGCGATGTCCACCAAGAGAGGTAAAAAGGATAGTCTTTAATTAAACGTCTATTAAAGTTCTACGTTTAACGACGACGAAATATATCGTCGACGAAAAACTTTTTTTTTTTATTTCATGCAATCATATTCGCTACAATAATTATCGCAATTTCATTTGAAAATTAATTACGGATCTTTGGGTAATTCGAAAAAGATATGTATATATTGCTGATAATTTGAAATTCTAATCTGTAAATTAATTCTCTGTAACAATCATACGTTTTTTTTTTTTTTTTTTTTTTAAACTATTTATCCATTATCTATTCGCCATAAAATTCATTCAGATTTCCATATTGGAGGATTGATATTTCTTTACGTATAAATTTTATCTTATTGTAATTATTAGATTAAGCAATGAATAATGAATTACATATATCTGAAATATTGAAAAAATATTAATACCTTTTATTCCAACTTATTTGGCAAATTAAAGAATTTAAGTATAGTAAACTTGCGTCTCGGTTATAATAGTATAATGTAATATATTATAATATAGTATAATATAATATTTCTATTGTATTGGTTTGGCCACGATTTTTAATAAATACGATAAATGATACTAACGTTGTTTATTTACATATAAAATAACAAAAATTTCAACAATATTTATTGGCCAACCTGAATAATATAAATAATAAAATAACAATATGTTTCATGTTATATATAATTTGTTTAGATATGATTAAGAAAAAAAAAGAAAGATAAAATCTTTTCTTTTATATGTATTATATATATATATATATATATATATATAATATTTATACATATGTATATATATATATATCCACACATTCAACCCTTATTTCAAACATAAACATACTTAACAAAATCACTACATATAAAAATCAATTTCTATATATATGTCTGAAGTTTTTTTTATCATTCCTCAGTAATCGTATTGAACAAAAGCCAACGAATGAGCGTATAAAGTACTCGAAAAGAAAATGGAAGGGCTAACAAAAGTACAAGGAAACTAACCGCGCTATGAATTTCTTGGGACCAACGTTTGTCAACCCCATCGCTCGTACTGTAACCACTGTCAACGTTATGGCGCCTATGAGATCTGGTGTCCAAGGTTGCATGACCCCGAGCATCCAGAGGTCCTCTTCTTGCACGTCCTCCTCTCGCCCTCTCGTGCTTCGCCGCCTGCCTCTCCAAGTACTTGAAGATGTGCGTTCGCCCGCGAATGCATAACTGAAGCAATTCATAAACCGCATGCTCTCTCTTTCTTTCTCTCTCTTTCTCTTTCTTGATACAT
>NC_057690.1:1171458-1176458 GCF_014466175.1 Vespula pensylvanica | reverse complement strand
CAAGGAAATGAAAAAGAGGTCGTATCCTATTACGTGTGGGAAAGTTTTTATATAGAATGAAAAGAAAAGAAGAAAAAAAAAAGAAAAGAAAAATATAATAATATAAAGAAATAAAAATTCCAACCTAAGATCGAGGTAGTTTAATGACTGAAGCATCACGACAGTTTCCGGTATGATTCTTATGGCATTGTGGTAAAGATGTAGTTTCTCGAGGAAAGGAAATTCCGTGACCTCTTCTGGCAGCTCGACAAAGCGATTCTTCGAAAGATCTGCAAATGAGAAAAAAAGAAAAGAAAAATTAGAAATAAACGTAGTTTTCGTAATCGAACATTTATCGTACAAAAAATTGATCGCATGTATAAATACCTAAAAAGAAAAGTGTTATTCGTTCAATATTTATAATATTTTCGACAAATGATTTTCATAATTTATTTCACGTACACGTAATAAAAAAAAAAAACCCTTTCAATCGCCTCGTTTCTAAAACATTATACGTTAAACAAATCATTGATATAGTAGAGTCAATATTCGATAATTATGAATTCGTAATGATGATTAAATTTATCTTCAAGATAAATTAAAGATAAATATAAGATAAATGTAAGAAGCAAACGATTAAATTAACTTTTCAATTCTAATATTTACAACATCTTCAACAAATGACTTTCATGATTTATTTAACATAATAAAAATCCTTTAATTTCCCTTTCTAAGACATTAAACATTTGATCGTTAAAACATTGCGACGTATAGTACGATAATTATTAAATCAAATTTATCGCATGGTCAAACATAAGAAAAGAAAAAAGAGAAAAAAAAAGAAAGAAAGAAAGAAAGAAAGAAAGAAAGAAAGAAAGAAAGAAAGAAAGAGAAAAAAAAGATTAACATCCAGTTGTAACATTTACAACATCTTCAACAAATAATTTCCATAATTCATATCACGAACAAGTAATAAGAAAAAAAGAAAAATCCTTTCAATTCCAGTTTCTAAGACATTAATACGTAAATCATTGTTATAGCAGGGTGAACGTTCGATAAGGATAAAGGAAGAGGCAAGTTATTGATCAGAAAGTTCAAGTCCGAAGTTGGGAACAGGCTTGCAAGAGAAATAGCAGTGACGGCAATAGCACCAGCCACCCTTATCCTTCTTCGAAAGCTGCGGGGTTGTTGCTCGGTACGCACGTGGCTCTCGTCGCGCCCCATTCACCAAAGAGACGACGATTCTTCTTAGCAAAGTAGAAAAGGACCACCCCAAGCAAAGCGACAGCTCTCTCTCTCTCTCTCTCTCTCTCTCTCTCTCTCTCTCTCTCTCTCTCTCTCTCTCTCTCTCTCTCTCTCTCTCTCTCTCTCTCTTTCTTTTATAACAGAGCTGTTGCTACGGGAGACATATCGGTACCTTATTAAGCCGCCACCAACCTTACCGGTTCCTTAACTGGAAAGAGTCCCTCCCACTTCACCACCCCTCTCCTACTCTATTGCTCTTTGATCGACTCGTTTCGATAAACCCTTGGAATAAACATTCATTTATATTATACCTTGCGCTACTCGTGCAATGCGATTTATCGCATTTCCTAAGAAACTATAACACGTTCGTTCTAAATAAATTTTAAACGGATAAGATCGAAAGCGAGAATCGAGAATTGATATCTTCATAACTACGGACGAGCTGATAGTCGAAACATTTTTTTTTTTTTTTTTTTTTTTTTTTTTTTTTTTTTGTAAAACATGGAGAAGAGAAAAATAAAAAGAGAGAGAGAGAGAGAGAGAGAGAGAGAGAGAGAGAGAGAGAGAGAGAGAGAGATCGTTTAATAATCAGAAGTAATTCATTCTAAATCGTTACGTTAATATGAATTAACGAATCTTTCAACTCGTAATTTTGTGTATATTAGAAGCACGCGCGTTTTAACATAGATTACTGAACCGGACGAAGAATAATCATTCCGTTGTCACGTTCGCACGATGCGTCCGTTTCTTTTTGGATAGTTTAATTGCAGAGAAACGTGCCACGAATGAGAGATAAATTTTTTTTCCTCTTCCTTCAACACTCAGCAACTATTACGGCCATCCAAGTGGAAAAATTTATGGGGTTGGTCAAAGTTAGTAAAAATTTATCTACTGTTTCTACAGACCTATTATTTCAATTACGATTTTAATTACGATCGATCCTATCCCATAATCGAATATCGTGATACACGAACTCGAATCGTCGGTTCAATTGTTAATCGTCGTTGTTAATCGTTCGATCGAAATCGTTAAAAATAAATTTTCAAGGTCAGCTGTCGAACCCTTCGATTCGCCATACAATCAAAAGGCAAAACGAGTTCAAGTGGAAGCTTATAATACGTTCGAGATGATACCGATCCAAGGATCATTTAATGAACTTGATTTTCCGGTCTCGAGTTTTAAACCGACGAGTTAGAGGTATTCTAAGAAAAATAAATTAAGAAAAACAAATGTATGAGTAATAATATCTAATTCGCGATAGGTATATATATATACATACATACATACATACATATATATAATATAATATATAATGTATGTAGAGTATATATATATATACCATAATATATATTATATATAGGGTGTGTATATATATATATATATTCTTTTGCCTCCTTCATTCTCATCAAACATCACCGAATTCGATAGAAAATCCGAAGATCCGGAAATTGGCAATCGCCGTGTCAACAGAGATACGTACTTACCTAACTCTATATACCTTACCCAAGGATCTTCTTAACCCGAGGCAAATTCAGAAGACACTCTGGTTTTCCTTGCCTCAAAATAAGATCATCCTGATATAACCGAATAAAGGAAAGGGAGTTACTTTAGCCGATGAAAGAAAAAAAAAAGGAAAAAAAAAAAAAGAACTGGCACGAAGAAAATCGGGCATTTATCGAGAGATTAAAAATTAGATCCGAAGAAGGGATTCAAAATTAAAATAAAAATTATCTAACTATAGATAAAAAACAAAACTAACTCGCTTTTATCGATACGCGGGCAATAATCTTGCGAATTAAGAAAAAAAAAAAAAAAAGAAGAAGAAGAAGGAAGAATAAAATAAACTAAAACAAAATAAAAAAAATAAAAAAATGCACAAAATCTCGTCCAAGTAGAAAAGCAATTTGTTTCATTGATTCATTATGTATACAGATAAAGTATTCCTCAAGAGAATCAAGATCTTTGGTCTAGACCGATAAAAACTAGCTCGAGAAGTCTAGACGAGAAAACTCTAACGTGGAAAGTCTTTAAGCTATCTAAAAGACGGTCTAAGAGAGATATCCAATAGGGATGAGATAGGAAAATATTTCTTAGGTTCTTCGATATTTTTCCTTTCTTTCTTATTTTTATTTTTTTATTTTCTTACCTAACAGAGGACGTCGACAACGATTATATATATATATATATATATATATATATATATATATATATATATATATTAATATTAAATCCGATCTTTCCCACAATTTAAGATGGAACGAATAAGAAATAAAGATTGAACTCGTCTAGTTTCGTTGTTCGAAGAGATATCGAAAATAAATCTCGAATAGGAGGACAATACTGTATTAGTATTAGTTAAGAAGGGGAGATTGGAAGCATAGAAATCAATGCTAACACAGTCGATCGAATAATCATGGAGGAAAAAGGGCGTCGGCTAGTCGACGTTAGTTCCTTCGTTCTACGCACAAGATAGGGATGGTTGAACCCCTTGCAAAAAAAAAGTCTCCCCGATAAATATATATGTACGTGGCAGTTCTCTCTCTCTCTCTCTCTCTCTCTCTCTCTCTCTCTCTCTCTCTCTCTCTCTCTCTCTCTCTCTCTCTCTCTGTCTCTCTCCCTTTCCCTACTCTTCTCTCTCTGTCTCTCTCAGAGGATATATATGTATAAGTAGAAATAGTTGAGCTTGCTCGCTATTATTTCACCCACGTTCTTGGCAGTCCCGTAAAATTTTCTCCCTCGTCACACACACACACACACACACACACACCGATCCGCCATTTTGAAGAGTCGAGAGAAAACTACCTCGCGTTCTACTCCTCTTCTTCTTCTTCTACTTCTTCATCTTCTATTTCTTCCTTATACCACTTTCGTTTCTCTCTTTCTCTTTCTCTTTCTTTGTCCTTTACAAAGTTATCTTCATCCACTTGTCCTTCACGCACATTTTAACTCTGACAAAAACTTCCCCACAATAGGGCGACGTAAATTCGCGTAGGGATGTAAATAACGCGACAGCCGAGAAGAAAAACTTCTCTTCGATAATTTTTTTCTTTTTTCCTTTCCTTTTCTTTTCTTTTCTTTTCTTTTTTTTTTTAGTTTCAAGAATGAGAGGGAAAAATGTTTTGAGAGAGAGAGAGAGAGAGAGAGAGAGAGAGAGAGAGAGAGAGAGAGAGAGAGAGAAAGAAGAAAAAAAAAGAGGAAAGAAAGTAAAGGGCGATCGTCGATGTTCGTTTGCTGTCGATTTATATAATCGATCATTCACTAGAGAATCTCTTTTTTTCATTTACTTTTACATTTACATGGAATTTTTTAATACTTAATCTAAAGCTTCATCTAATCGTTTTGTAAATATCTTCAAGCGAGTCTCGTCGATGTAAGAATAAATGCGTATGAAGAATCGAGCTTAATAAAACATTCGCTTGTAATAATATATAATTATACCTAATGCCTACACACAGACACACACATATACACAAAGCAATAAAATAAGAGAAAAATATTTTTTTCTCCAAGATATACCACCATCGTCCTTTATATAATAATTCATACGGCAACACTTTACGATGGTAAAGGATAGTCGATAAAAATGAAAATCAGCGAAACTCCGTCATTATTTAAATACATATGGTAGGAAGAAGCACTTCCGGTAATAACGGTCAGCGAAAGTGCCGTTCTCCGTGACGGCTGATAAAAATCGTTAGTTCGACCCTCAACAGACTGTTAGACTCTCGTCTCTCTCTCTCTCTCTCTCTCTCTCTCTCTCTCTCTCTCTCTCTCTC
>NC_057690.1:1102483-1171358 GCF_014466175.1 Vespula pensylvanica | reverse complement strand
CTCTCTCTCTCTCTCTCTCTCTCTCTCTCTCTCTCTCTTCTCTCTTTCTCTCTCTCTTTCTATAGTATAAATAAGTACATTAGTCTAGTAGGTGTTTCAAGAGAGAGAAAGAGAGAGAAAAAGAAAGAGAGAGAGAGAGAGAGAGAGGAAGTAGGAGGAGAGGGGTGGTGTCTCCTCATCGGTCGTCGCACTGGTCGTACGCTTCAAGGACCAAGGTCGAGGTCCTGGCTGGCGCAAAGGATCGATACTATATACAGCAGACACATACATATCCATATACATATATTTATACGTACATACGTATACGCATATATACTAATACGTATATATATATATATATATATATATATATATATATATATAATCGTGCGTGACAAGAGAATCAACTATGACATTACGTTTTCGAGGGTTGGTGGAGAGGGTGGGGGTCCCATGGGCGTGGCTGTTCCCTCTTGTCTACAGCGATAATGTATTTCTCTTTCTACTTCGTTTTTTTTCGATCACTCGTACACATTTACGTTATAGAGAGTACGTAGACGTACGAATGAACGACATGACATTTTGACTGTTCCTCATTATTTCCACGATTTTTCTCATATCTTTCACATACTCGAACTCGAAATTATCGTCTTCGAAGGGGAGCGAAAACTGAATCGACCAATGGAAATAGAGATATCGATTGGCATCGCGTGTTCTCGAGAACAATCAAGATTGCTTGTAATTTATGGGTATGGCACGCATTTATGGTGTATATATATATATATATATAGGGTGTTCCTAAAATAATTTCAAGTTACCTTGTGATACTTCCTATCGTTTATATCTTAATACCAATTTAAAAAAAGAAAAAAGAAAGGAATAATAAACGTAAAAAATAATTAAACAAAATAAATGTAAAGCTTGATGCGTCTCTAATTCTCTTTCTGTCCTTTCTCTTTTTTCTCTTCTTTTTTTCTTTTTAATCAAGTCACACGCTATCTTGTGTATCACCGTGTTTCTTTTTTTCTCATGCCTTATATATCTCCTTCGTAAGGATAGAAAATTAATTTACCGAGTCGACTGGATCAAAGCTCGCTAGTTAAAAAAGCGGTAGAGGAGGAAGAGGCGAGGAGGGTAGGGAAGACGAGGGGTGAAGGGAAGGGAACGAGATTGAGAGAGGAAGATTAATGAAAGGCCCGTTAAATACCTTCGTAAGTAAAACTTCAGATCTCTATTCTCGAAATTTCGTGTTCAACGATCGCCCGGTCTCAAGTTCTTATTACCTAATGATTTTAATCTGAACTTAAATGCTTTCTAGATCAAAAAAGAAAGAAACTAAGAAATAAAAAGAGAGAGAGAGAGAGAGAGAGAAAGAGCTTAAAGAACTTGCAAAATTTCTTCTCTCGAGCGTTGGAAATGTAAAAATGGCGCATGGCCATCGTAATTTCAACGATAATCCGACATGTTCACTAAGAAAGAATGAAAGAAAGAAAAAGAGAGAGAGAGAGAGAGAGAGAGAAAGAGAAGCTAAAAGCCCAGACAGAGAAATAAATGTCCTGCTAGGACCACTTTAGCTTTTCTTATGTTCACTGGCAGGTTCTACTGCTTGCTATATAGTTACGAGATCCCAACTCTTGCTAGCTCGTTTTCTCTTTCTTTCTCTCTTTCTCTCTTTCTGGCAAGTTAAGCTTGCCATCTAATTACGAGTGTGACGATAAGAGTAAGAGAAGAAGATAAAGAGAGAAAGAGATAGAGAAACATACCTGGCGATAGTAGGTATGGTAACTTTTTAAGGTCTTGCTACGTCGCTTTGAATGCTAATACTAAACAACTCCTTTTTCTTTAATCTCTATCTCTATCTCTATCTCTCTCTCTCTCTCTCTCTCTCTCTCTCTCTGTCTGTCTATTTATCCGGCTGTTCTTTCCTTTTCTGTCTTTGAAGAAGAAGAGAAACTGGTATTCTCGCTAAGAAAACCAACAGAAGTTACTTTTTCTTCCGCTACTAGAACAACGAAATTAGGTTCTCGAAATAGGACGTAAAGAAGACGCACGTCGTTTCACGGGGTCATGCGTCATGATTATTATCTGGAATCTCTCGTGTCCGAAGAACACGTTTTTCCTTTTCCCACGCGCGACGAGATCCAATTTTTTTTTTCTTCGTTCTTCGAGAGAAATAACACGTCGTCGAGTAAAGGCACGTCACGACGAGGGTTGAATCTCTCGAGATTTTTGATGAGGGGGAAAAAGAAATTATAAATAATAAATAAATAAAAAATTCTCGAAAGATTTTTTCTTTCGAATTCATCACAAATAATTTTTTTTTCTTTTTTTTCTTTTTTTATTTTATTGTTCTGGATGATCATAAAAAAATCGAGAAGATCATATACATATATGTATACGTGTATGTATAGATATATAAGATCTATATCCATTGTTCTATTCGACTATCATTTTGAGATCGACATAGACGAATAGAAAGAAGAAGAAGAAAAAAAAAGGATCAATGAACGATTTAATCCACCAGAATGGAAACTGTCAACCTCTAAGAATTTCCCATTCAATAAACATTCTCATAATATCCCATAAGAACGTAATAACTTTGTTCCGCAGTTTCTCAATTGCGGTTTCATCTGTTTACCAGATTACATATTCGATCGATAATGCAATAATTGTCATTGCCACCAGCGTATCGAGTGTCATAAGCGGGCCGATAAATCGCGCGTATCGATTTTTAAATAAACGAACACACGTACACAGAAAGAAAGGGAGAGGTTAGAGATTACTTCGCTCAGGTGAGTAAAAAAGAAACAAAGAAATAGAGAATAAAAATAAAAAATAAGAGAAAGAGACATGTAAAGTATAAGATAGAAAAGAAAAAGGAAAGAAGATAGAGACACGACACGAGTGAAAAAGAAGAGGGTAGGAGTTATAAGAGGCCACATAAGGGTTGCCTTCGAAACCGTGGAAACAGGAGGTCCGGGTCCGATCGATAACGTCCCCATGGCAAACATTGCCCCATGGGTTGGTTGAGGGTTGTGCTGTTAAACCCCCGCAAGGTGCATCATTCGCTGCTCTATCTCTATCTTTCTCTCTCTTACTTTTCTCGCCATGCGCACTCGCGTCCACCATGAATAGAAATAAAGAGGGACACCATTACACTGCGCTATTACCATCTATTTATTATGTATTGTATCGTATTGTGTCTTAACTATCAATTAAATTTTTTTTTTTGTTATTGATCAACGTTATCTTAAAACTTTATTACTCGTTATATAGCTATGAAATTATTTTAAACGAATGAATTTAATATAGATATTTCGTTGATTAAAAATTACGTTCGAATAGTTTCGTAAGAGTCATCGTAAATATAGTCTCTCTCTCTCTCTCTCTCTCTCTCTTTTTTTTTTTCTTAGTTGTGCCATGTAAGTAAAAATGTATACAATTTATAGACGCTTTTATGGATACAATTTACGAGTATTCACTATTGGTTCTTTCGGTGAATCTTCTCGAATTATTAATCTATATCTTAAATATTAATATTGCTATTACGACAAATCGATATCACGGCATCGTGGTATATATGTACGTACATATCACTCGCATCCCGACAACTTTCTAATTCCAAAACTTTCGATCATATAATACGACCTTGAGGAATTCTCAACCACCTCCTATCCGCAATACTCTTCGATCGTTCAAACGTAATAAGAAAATACGATTCTCTTTCTCTTTCTCTCTCTACCCCCTCTCTTTTTCGCATACTTACGTAAATACAAACAACACACATTTCTAAGAGAAAACATTGAAATCGTTCGCCATAAATGAAATTATTGACATTTCTTTATTTTTTATACGTTAAAAAAAATATCGATAATTACTTTCACATAGAGATAAGAAAAAAATAGAGAAGATGATGAAAGGTAAGTAAGTAAGTAAGTAAGTAAGTAAGTAAGTAAGTAAGTAAGTAAGTAAGTAAATACGCAGGTAAATAAGTACTTATGTATCCATTTAAAATAAATATACAAACTACGTCCATCTACGTGCGTCTATAAATGCATCTACAGTGCGTAAGTATTTCTCTCTCTCCCTCTCTTTCTTTCTCTCTATGCATATATATATATATATATATATATATATATGCGCGTATGTAAAAGAAATAAGAGACAGAAAAAAGAAGAGACAAAAACAGAACGAGAGAAAGAGAAAGATAGATAGATAGATAAAAAGAAAGAGAAAGAGAAAGGCAGAGAGAGAGAGAGAGAGAGAGAGAGAGAGAGAGAGAGAGAGAGAGAGATAAAGAGTGGCAGAAAAAGAAAGAAGAGAAAGAGGATGAGGTGAGTGACGAGTAAGAAAGAAGTGGAGGTGGCAGAGGAAGAGAAAAAAGAGAAGGAGGTGGAGGAAAAAGGGAGAAAAAAGAAGTTCATGGCACACCCGTTCGTCGAGTGGAAACGTTTCTCTTCGTTCTTCCTCTGTCCTTGAACCATCGCTATTGCCGTGTCATAGGCTGAGCACGACTGACTACCGTCCGTGTTGCTGTTTCTGTTTCTGCTAATATTGCTACTGCTACTGCTATTGCTACTGCTACTTTACCATTACTCGTTTACCATTGTGATGGTACCAAGAAAAGAGAGAGAGAGAGAGAGAAAGAGAAAGAGAGAAATGGACAACGGAAAAGCAAGAGAGAGAGAGAGAGAGAGAGAGACTCGGATGCTTTTGTGAGAGACAGAGACCGCTACCACTTCCGGTGATGCGGACGCGACTACGAACGAGACACGCATATTCGATCGACTCTCTGGTATCGTTTTTAGAAACATAACCGCAATTTCCACCGTCCCTCTTCCTTTCTACCATTTACGACAAATGCGTTCCATAATTCACTAAACGTATGTGTGTGTGTGTGTGTGTGTGTGTGTGTATGTAGACACGTTTTTTTTTTTTTTTCGAAAAAATCGTCCTCGCGAGAATACATATTTCAATTTAATGTTTTCACTATTTTCCGAAGTGATTTGTAATCCACCTCCTACTCCTCATCCCTTATAGATTAAATACGAGGATTACAGACTATAGCTTTTTTTTCTCTCTTTTTTTTTTTTTTTTTTTTTTTTAAATTTATATAGATATCTTTATCGTTATTCTAGTCGTATAAGCAAATTTTTGTACAACTGTAAATATATTCGATATTTTTCAATAATATTTCATATTTTTCGAAATTGTTGGAAATGTCTCATTGATAATTAACTCACGTAGACGTATTAAAACCTCTTTATCTTCCCTTCTATCTTCCTCTTTTTATTTATTTATTTATTTATTTATTCATTCTTTTTTATTATAGTCATTATATCAAAGAAATAATACAGGAGACTGGCAGATAAAAAATAGAAATGCAAGGAGAGAAAAAAAGAAAGGAAAAAGAAAGTTTAACCGCAAACAGATCGAAATGTAACGTCGGAACGAGCCCAGATCGATTATTTGAAATTTCATAAGAAAAATGTCGGTCGTTAAAATATAATGTTACGAACTGCAACGACGAATGTGAAATGACTCGTTGCTAAATGTCAAAGATTCTCTCTCTCTCTCTCTCTCTCTCTCTCTCTCTTTCTCTCCCCTTCTCTAACTAAAAGAGTGCTTCTACTGGCTGAGTATGGCTCGTCAACACTTTACGTGACCTTGAAAGATCACGATCCGATGCGCACGTAGTAAGTACCTACAACTACTTGTCAGTTGAGAGAGAAAGAGAGAGAAAGAGAGAGAAAGAGAGAGATCATTATCTCATAGTAAAAAATGCTATCAATAGATGTAACCAGACTAATCAACGTGATTCTAACTTAATATTGATCTTCTTAGAAATTCAATTCTTCTACTTACTAGAAAGAAAACCGACGAATGAACGAAGGAACGAATGGTTGGATGGATGGATGGATGGATGGTTGGTTGGTTGGTTGGATGGATGGTGGTGATTTCAAAGTAATAGTGAACCATCTGGTGCACGACTACGAGGTGGTCTTGCCGAGGCGTGAATTAAACGGCACGCTCAATAAACGCGCGTTCTCACACCGTGGGAATGAAACGGTGTACGTGTATTTGTATGTGTATATTTATGTGTATTTGTGTGTGTGTGTATGTGTATGTGTGTGTGTGTGTGGGGCAACCCTTTACTGCATAATTGCATGGTTCCTCTTTCTATTTCTTTCTCTCTCTCTCTCTCTCTCTCTCTCTCTCTCTCTCTCTCTTTCTCTCGCTGCAATTTCAAAGCGTAAAACTTGAGTACTGCGAGATGAAGAGCAAAAAAGAAGGAAAAGAAAGAAAAAGAAAAGGAAAAAGAGAACGAAATTATTCGCAATCGTTTTGTACACTATCGATATTTTTAATTCGACTGATAAAATTGAGAAAAAAAGATTAATAATCGAATAAAAGTTTCGATTTATTTTCGTTCAAAAATTCCATTTTGTTTCTTTTTTCTTTTTCTTTTTCTTTCTACAGTTCGTCAGTTTTCAAGGACAATTACGCGTTCGATATAATTTATTCGTTTGGTTCGCACAGCTAGGTATTCTTAGCCTGATGACCGGCCATGGACGATCACTATGACAGATATTATGCTGTGTATTATGCGTGTATAATTAATATAAAAGTCAAGCCTTCGCTTAAACGTATGCGTTTACGATCTATATTAATTTTGATCTAGTTACACGCGGATAAAAAAAATATATATGACGATGACACGTACGTTCGATACGTAACTAATACGTTCCTTCATTTATCGTATACAATCTATTAGATATTTTCAAGAGATAATAGAGATAACTTACTCGTTGAGAAAGTTCATGTTTTATTTATCTTTTCTTTTTTATTGTTTTATTTTTTTCTTTAAACACAATACTCGTAAATCTCTCATCAAAATAAATTTGTAAGTAAGTACGTCTACTTCTCAACTTTTCGCTATATTAATTTATTACACTATTAAGTAGTATAAACGAATAATGTAGTATCGAAATTATTCGATTGTGAAATATTCAAATATTAAACGACATCGTACTTTCGTTTCTCTCTTTCTCTCCTCTTCCTTCCTTTTTTTCTTTTTTTTAATCCATATTTTTCCAATAACCAAGAAAAAAAGAAATCCAATGAAAAAAACGAGCGCCGTATCTTTTTAATTTACGACCACGAAGGAAATAGCATACGTCGGTGTTAATTTTCATCAAGCGCTTGTTTGATTATACGTCGATCTTCCATCATGTATTTTCATTAGACACAACACATTGAATTTTAATGCCCGCCAAAGGGATCGATATTCTGGAAAGAGCTATTTTCGTCTAGGTTTGATAGCTCGTTCGCAATAGCTAGCTCGCTCTTGAAAAGGCGATAATATTCGAGAGAATCGAATTAACCTCGGCATCGACTTCGAATATCTGTTAGAGCTTTAATGAATTATAGTACTCGCTCGAATTAATAAATCTGATATCCGATTGAATTTGTATCACTCGTCAAAGTGAAAGAGAAAAGAAAACCTTTCGAAATTCTTCGATATTTCAAAATTCAATATAGAACGTAGAACAAACGAAAGATCGAACGAAAAAGAAATATCAAATACAATACTCAAGTACGTAGATAAATATTCGATAAATTTTTGCTCTACTCGAGGAGAAAGTTTTTTTTGAAAATTTTTGGAAAAATACGTTCAATGCGTTCGAACGAGAAAAAATAGAAAATAAAAAAAAAAGAAAGAAAGAAAGAAAGAAAGAAAGAAAATATCTTTTTTCTACGATTTTTCTCTTATCTTGATACTTCTCGTCACTTCTTTCTTTCTTTTTTTTTTTTTTTGGATTTCTTTTTTCTCTTCGACGTTAAATAGCAAAGACAGACGGATGTGCTTGCTTACTCGTCGTTCTCATTTACGAAACGCGCGGGAAAAACCAAAAAGAGAAAAAAAGAAAACAGAAGAGAAAAAAAAAACTATGGAACAGAACGAAACGCAACTCGCCGACTTTTCCATTCGACTCCGGTCTTTTTCTTTTCTCTTTCTCTCTCTCTCTCTCTCTTTTTTTTTTTTGTTAGTTTTTCCTTTTCGTTTTCTTTTTTCTTCTTCCATTCGACATAGGAAGGAAAAACGAAAGAGAGAATCGGTAAAGCTCGTACTTTTTCGAGAGTTTCACGTTTTTCTCATTTAACGTTCAGCCATTCGCTGCTCCCGATGTTATGAGCGCGGTACGAGTTTTCAGCCGTTATAACGCCATCATCCTTGACCCAAAAAACTAATGCTCGAAGTGGAAATAAAAAAGGATAGCGAGGTATATAGGTATATATAGGTAACAGGTAAGTACGTTTTGTCAATAACCATCAATGCATTTCGTATCCATTCTAATTAACAATATTAAATTATAATCGAAAGAAAAGATATTACAAATTGTTTGTTCGAATTAATTGCGTTTGATTTATAAAGTAATTATTTTTACTTATTTAATCATGTTAATCAACTTATTAATCGACTTATTAATCAAATTATAAACAATTTTTATGATTAATCATCTTATGCGATATTTACTATATACGTATATAATAAATGTGTTATACTAGTAAGTATAGTATGAATAATTAAAAAAAAAGATATATATATATATATAAATTGATTAATCATTTAGTAAAAAGTAATAATATTTATTTATTAAATCAATTAAAGAAAAAAATTTTTATAATTAATCATTCTACAACACATTCACTATAAATCGTATGTATACGATAGATATGCTATACAGTGAATATAGTATGAATAATTAAACAAAAGATATAAATAAATTGATTAATTCTTGATAATTAATAAATATATGATACGTATCTATAATTAAATTAATATCACAAGATTAAATACGTACACGTACACACAAATTTAAAAGTGTAAATGTGTAGAAGACGCATTGATAAAAAATTTTTATTAAAAATGATTACTTCCATCTCTTCGATAATTCCAATTCCTATTCTCAAAGATTATCCTTTTATTTAAATACAATATAGTTACATACGTATGAAAAATTATAGATGGATCGAAAGAGTAAGTACACATAATAACGCAACTAGGGCAACTTGGCTCATTCGTTGATATTACTCTCGAGATGAATCGCCGTGAAGTTTATACGAGTCGGCTATTCGTATAATATCGCTGTCAGTTGCATTTCCAGATTCGCGGCTCTTCTACTTCAATGCGAGAAAGTGGATCAACGGATCAACTTTTCGCATGGACGATAAAGCGAGTCGCTTATTTACTCGCATCTCTTTGTAAGAAGAGTATATTCGTGTTTCGTTCCTATTGAAGAAGAAAAAGAAAAAAAAGAAACAAAAAATGAAGGAACCATTAATAGTAATTTGCGATATACAGAAAAGAATGACTCATGAGTCATTAGGCTCGACAAGATTTGATTCACGAAAGTTAAACCGTGCAGATATTTTAATTTTAATATGGACCATACTGTATGATATAGGGTGTAATTCAAATCGATAAAAATTGTATAACACAGGAAAGATATTTATAAATAAAAGGAATTAGGATACTTTATAAAAACGATCGAATCGTGTTGATACACTCTGCATACGATAAAAGATAAAAAAAAAATATATATATAGAAAAGAAATCTGTTTACCCACGGTATGAAAAAAGAAATAAAAAATATGAATAAAAAAAATGGGAATAATAAACAATGATCTCGGTCAACGCGTGTTGCGTTCTCACGCGAACCATTCGAGTTACATTACGAGCTTAGATCGCCATCACTGATCTCTTTATCCTCTAACCTCCATGAAGATTCAGAACTTGAATCGTTGCAATGACCTATTAATTATAACGAATCAGCTCGTTTTATTCGCGTCTACAATTTGAAAGAAAAATACGATTGAATCCGTATCGTTTCGATATGTGTGTACAATGAAAAAAAAAAAAAAAAAAGAAAGAAAGAAAGAAAGAATATTGGGCGACAAAAAAAATTATTAATCTTACGTACGTATACACGTAAATAAAAACTTTTCGAGATCGCAGTTTTTGTTAAACAACCCTGAAAAGCGAGACGCCTTTTTACTCATACATTATATCTTATACGATACATGGAAACCCTTCCATCTAAAAAAAAAAATAATAATAATAATAATAATAATAATAATAATAAAAAGAAATAAAAAAAAGAAAGTGAGAGAAGAAAGGAACGAAGAGACACAAAAAGAAAAAGGAGTAAGCGAAAGGAATGATGAGAATGACGATAACAAATAAAGGAACATTTTTTTAAAAAACTTAAAAAAATAAAAACGAAAGAAAGAAAGAAAGAAAGAAAAGAGAAATGAAGGATAAAAGGAAGGGAAAGAAATGGAAAAAGAAAAAGAAGAAGAAGAAAAAAAAATCAAAAACAAAAACAAAAACTAAAAAAGGATTCATAAAAAAAAAAAAAAAAAAAAAATATCGTTTAATACGGGTTGGTACGAAGAAAAGATTAAAGCGAAACGCGAGAGGAACTTGCTAACGCATGAGTTTTTCCACTCTTTCTACTATTTTCTTTTATTTTCCCTTTCTTTTTTCTACTTTGACGTAGCCGAGTAAAATCGTAGGCACACGGGTGGACACGCTCCCACGAATACGCGGTTAAGAGAAACGAAAGATACTTTGATCTTTCGTTACTCGTTTGGTTACCCAAAGTGTTCGTTCGTCTCTTTCTGTCTCTCTTTTACTCACACACGTATACTCTCTCTCTCTCTCTCTCTCTCTCTCTCTCTCTCTCTCTCTCTCTCTCTCTCTCTCTCATTCTTTCTTTTTTACGGTTTTCCTCTTCCTTCTCCCCTTGTCCAGACAGGATTTCAACGACGGCAGGTGTAACGATCGTAGTAGTTACCACAGTCAAAGGAAAAAAACTGAATCACACGGAATCTCCATTCCCACTACCTCACCCCTTCCCTTCCCACCCCTCCCCATTCTTCTCTTTCCCATTTCACCCCCTTACCACTGTCACTTTGCCACCTATTGAAACATCGACTACAATTTTTACCTTTCCATAGGGAACCACGGCGACGAGGAGATTAGAGAAAAACGAAAGAAGTTGAACGGTAGGATTCAACGTTAATTCGTTAATTGGAAAATTAATCCGTAACGAAATCGTAATCAGGATGATTTTATTTTATTTTTGAGCGATACACGAATCTTCTCTTTCTGTATACTGCGAAAAAGAAAAGAGATGAATGGAAAGAAAGGAAAAAGAGAAGAAAATCATTTTTACTGATTGTTAGCTTCCATTTAGCCTCCCTCCAGTATTTTGTCACTTTACCACCTATTGAGCGACAACCACTACAATTTTTAGCTTTCCATAGGGAACATAAGGACAAAGAGATTGGGGGAAAAAATATAAAAGAAAGAAGAAATTGAACGGTAGGGTGTTGATTCGTTAATTGAAAAATGAATCTGTAACAAAATTTTCCAATAACCAAGACGATTTTATTCTATTCCTGAGAGATACACGAATCGTCTCTTCCTGTATACTGTGAAAATAAAAAAGAAAAAAAAAAAAAAAGAGAAAAAAGAAAACGAAAGAAAAGAAAAGAAAAAAAAAAGAAAATAATCGTAGCGTGTCCTCCAGGATACAAATAGATACGGACTATGACGATTTTTACTGACGTTAGTTTCCGTTTCCCCTCACTCCCACCACTCCATTGTCCTTGGTAAAAGAAAAGATAGTCTGTCGGAGAACAATGTATGGACGGGGATGCGAATTGAGGAGTGGGGGATAGGGATAAATTATAAAAAAAAAAAAAAAAAAAAAAAATTCTCGCGTTTCGTCTGATTGAAAGAACATCAACCCCTAAACGTAAAGAGCAATGGGACTAAATATATAAATACGTATAATATTGTTAATGTAAAGTTAATAGAATAAAAAAGATCTTACGTTTCTTACATAGATGTTACGTTCGATCATTTCTTTTCTCGATCTCGAATGATCGATATAAAATTCTGAATTATTTTTTTTTTTTTCTAATTTTCATAAAATTATCGATTTCGTGAATTAATATTAGAAAAGAAAAAAAAAAATTCTGCAAAAAAATATTCTAGTATTTGATTGAAAGGACATCAACCTTTCGAGACGTGAAAAGCAATTAGAATAAAATGATAATGAACGATGGATAAATATGTAAGTAGGTGTAATATTGTTAATGTAACGTTAATCGAATAAAAAAGATCTTACGTTTCTTACATAGATGTTACGTTCGATCATTTCTTTTCTCGATCTCGAATGATCGATATAAAATTCTGAATTATATTTTTTTTGTTTCTAATTTTCATAAAATTATCGATTTCGTGAATTAATATTATAAAAAAAGAAAAAAAAAAAAAAAAATTCTACAAAAAGAATATATCGCATTTAAAGTATAGGTAAATATGTACACAACATAATATTTGTAAACGTGGACGTAACATTGATCCGATAAAAAGCAGATCGTTTCTTACATAGATCTTATCTTTGATTATTTTTTTTCTCCATCTTGAATCAGCGACATGAAACGACGTAGGTGATGAATAAAACTCTTATAAACATGCACTTGTTTATATTATAAATAACGCAACATTAACTTGAAACTTCCGCATAATTCCACGCAATAAGATCACTCGATGATAACGTTTGCACGCTCTACGACGAATATTTTCAAAGTAAGATCCACACGTAAGATCTATACGTGCGCGTATAAATCTAAACGCGCGTCTCTGTGTACGTGTGCTTACGTGTGGATACGGTACGGTAAGTTTTTCTCGCTTAACCATGAAATTAGATTCACTTTATGTTAAGGAAAATGGTACTTTCCTAGTAGTTAAGTGTGTCATATTCGTTAGACTGCGAAACCATAAAAAGAGATATTTCGTCATACCCTTAAACCCTTTAGATTGAAGTATATTATCTCGTTGGTATCCTCTAAGTTACATTTAAAGTACTCGATAATATTTAACAATTAAATATGAATGTAATTGTTTATTTGAATTAAAAAAAAAAAAAAAAAAACATTTAATGGAAGCACAAGATTAATCTTTTATAGATCTCTCTTGAGTAGATCTGTAGTTGATTAATTATATTAAAAAATTAATTCGAATTTAAATTGAAACGCGTGTATACGGACTTGTGATATTTAAAAGATCGAACGACATCCTCTCCATCTTTTTTTCTTTTTTTATAAAACTTTTCACGAAACGTTCGTCCCGCAAAGTCTCTCGATTATAACGAAAGTTCGAAGTATCCTCTCAAGAAAGTTTCTCAGATGCGTCGAGTCTCTTAAACTCTGCGATAAAATTTTGCGTTAACGTCATCGCAATTGTCTAGTCGTTCGTTAGATCTACCCTCGTTGAATTTCATTCGACATTAGCGTATATTGTACATACATATGTAACTGTGGATTACTCGTAAAGTATCATAAAGTATCGAACGATAAAATAGTATACAAATAACAAATTATTATACAAAATTGTCGAGAATACTTCGAAGTAATGTTATCGCATCGATAAATGTTCAAAAGCGAAAATAACGATACAATATTTATATACATATATACTTAAATAGGCATATACGTATATGTGTATGTGTGTGTATGTGTGTGTGTATGCGAATAGTCGACCCTGTAAAATAACTCATATCTAAGTTAGAATGTACGTATGATATGCATGTACGTTAAGAATACAAGAAAGCGATACGAATTCTTTCAACAAACGTGTTATTACAACGTATGTTTAGAAACGTGTCTCACGTTCGTAGAAATAAACACGTTTGTTGTGAATAAATGAAAAAGAAAAAGAAAGAGAAAAAGGAAATCATAATAAATTAAACGCGTTATTACTGCGTACGTTACAAACGTGTCTCACGATAGTTGAAATAAACGCGTTTGTAAAACAAAATTTCTTTCTTGTAAATAATTGAAAAGAAAGGAAATAAATAGAAGAAAAAAAAAATAATAATAATATTAATAAAATGAAGCTAACAATCTTTTATACGTCCAACGATTTGATGATCCAATATTATGAATTAAAAAAAATAAAAAGATAAAAAAAATATATATATATATAAATGCAGAAGATTGAAACGCGTTCTAGTCGTATTCACTTTTCAAACGGATTGGTTGAATGGAATTATTCTGTTGGAAAAAAAAGAGAAAAGTAAAAAAAGAATAGAAAGAAAGAAAAAGCTGATAAATTGGTACAAGCAACGTCTACACGGAAGATAGGTAGATAAGTAAGTATATACATATGGATATGACGTATAACTAACTTATGCCCGAATGCATAAAGGGAACAGCCGTCAACATAAAAGGGATCTACTGACCTATCTAAAGGCTTCGACGTGTCACCTGTCGACGACTGAGTGACTATATAGACTGCGACATTTAACGTACGCTCGAATGAATAAAGGTAGACACACACACACACACACACACACACTGTATAGATATTGTATATAAAGAGGGTTACGTCATATACGAGTACAGTGATCCTATATCCTATTCATCAGGATTACGAGTCTATGACCTCTAACTATTACTACAAAATCGATAAAAGCAACAACGTATGTATACATACATACGTACACATATGTATATATCATACATCGTTACTTTTAAGATAAATATGATCATATTTTAAAGATAACAGTAATAACAAATTTTAATCGCATGTAATCTTAAAGTCGCACACTTTATATACGTATGTATGTATCTATATAAAATCTTGTTCTTTTAAATCTTTTTCTCTAAACTTTTTTTCAAACTAATATTAAATTATTTCGAATAATTGTCTCGACTGAACTCTTTCGATTGAACGAATATTTGAACAGAAAACAAAAAAAATAGGATCGAATTTTTTTATCATCAAAAAATTAAGGACATACATAATAAGTAAATAAGTATGTATATGTGCAAAACGTTGAAAGTTGACATGGTACGAAATATATAGGTATAAGGGTAGTAAATGGAGATTCATTCTTTCTCTCGACTCTTCTTCTTTTTTTTATTCTTTTTATTGTTAGTACCAACGTTACTTATAAGAGAGAAGAGGACCTCTAGTTAAGTCTCCAAGTCTCCTCTCTCTCTCTCTCTCTCTCTCTCTCTCTCTCTCTCTCTCTCTCTCTCTCTCTCTCTCTCTCTCTTCTCACAGAAGAGAGAACCATGATGCAAAACTGACTTCTTTTAGAGAGTTTTCTCTCTTTCTACCTCTCTATCTCTATCTATCTATCTATCTATCTATCTATCTATCTATCTATCTATCTATCTATCTATCTATCTATCTATCTATCTATCTATCTATCTCTGTCTCTCTCTTCTCATAAAAGAGACAATCACGATAGGAAACAGACTTCTCTCGAAGAATTCTCTCCCTCTCTCTCCCTCTCTATTTATCTTTATCTATCTATCTATCTATCTATCTATCTATCTATCTATGTATCTACTTATTTATCTCCTTCTCTCTCTCTCTCTCTCTCTCTCTCTCTCTCTCTCTCTCTCTCTCTCTTCTCATAGAAGAGACAACCATGATGCGAAACTGACTTCTCTCGAAGAGTGTTCTCTCTCTCTCTCTCTCTCTCTCTCTCTCTCTCTCTCTCTCTCTGTCTCTCTCTCTGTCTCTCTCTCTCCCTCTCTCTGTCTGTCTCTCTAGCTACTCGAGTTGCGCGCTGCGGTACCACAGTCTCTATTCGATATGCCGCAGTGCCGTGACTTTTTCTGGCACGGGATAGGCATCGTTCGATCGGCCGTACGTAGGTACATACATACGTATGTACGTACTTACTTACCTACGGCTTTACCGCATAGAAACGTAGGAATATCGATGCCAAGCATAGATTCAATCGAGGAAAGCATGCAGGAGAGAGGAAGAAGTACCTATAATTACCACGTTCGGATATTGAAATCCTATGTTTGTGAAGTATTCGGGCGAAACATAATCCTTTTTCAAGTCAATTGACTTCGACGATGAAAAATTGTAATCGTTAATTTTAATCATTAATTCTATGACACACACACACACACACGTAAATATTCATACACAGAAGATAATATAAAGAAAAGTTGACGAATGTCTTGGAATAATATGTATAAAAAAAAAAAGGTGGAAGAAGAAAAAGATCTTCACATATAGTAAACATTTCTTTCTTGTTTTCTTATATATATATATATATTTTTTTATTTTCTTTAAATATTGTAACTAATTACAAAAGAAACTAGAGGAGTCCGAACGAAGTGGTGTGCAACCTGAGACCATTTATAAAGAACACAGCCGTGAAGCCTAACCTCGGATATCAAGTGTTCCCTACTGAAAAGTGAGGAAAGAAAAGAAAAAGAGACAAGGAGACGCACTTGGTGACTGAGAGATATCGGATGCCGTCAAAACTCTAGGTCGATATTTCATCTAATATATACATATATATATATATATACACATATATATATTTAAAAAAAAAAATAGAAAAGAAGTGAAAAATATTCCTACCCCCTTTTCTCTCATACGATAATCCCCTGTCGTCCTATCCAACAACTCACTCAATCCCCACCCCCACCCTCTTCCATACAAAAATAAAGAATATTAATATCGATCGAATATTGTCTAAAAGAAAAGAAAAAAAAATTGTTTTAAAAAGAAATAAAATAAAGTAATATTACAGGGTTCCTTGATCCCTAAGATCCGACACTGGAGATAGAAGCTAATTATAACTCGGCAACGAAATCACCACGTTGCCTTTGCACGCATGATAGGGACCGAAGACACACTGGTCTACGTTATACACATCTATGGTTTCTATGGTTGACATCATGTAAATACGTAAACATTATTTTGCAATGTCAACGTTGTTTGGGGATAATTCTATTCGAAAGAGAGAAAGAGAGAGAGAGAGAAGAAAGAGGAAAGAATACGAAAGTAACGAAAGGGTAAAAGAAAAGAATCGAAGATTTCAAAAGTTTGTCCTTTATCAACAAGTTTTCTACCTAAGAGCGAATTTACGAACGACGAGCATACACGGGGTTAATTAAGCCTCCGAGCGTTTGTGTGAAATTACGGAGCCAAGTCGAAGCTTTCCAGACGAGCAAAACTTTTGTTAAATGATTTTTTTTTCTCTTACTTTCCTTTCGTTTCCTTTTTTTTTTTCTTTCTTTCTTTTCGTTTTTTCTGTTTTCGTTCGAGTCTAGTCCTATAAAAAAAAAGATAATAAATAAATCCCATAAGAAAAAGAGAGAGAGAGAGAGAGAGAGAGAGAGAGAGAGAGAGAGAAAATGTACGAAAAAAAACTCGAGTTTTTATAAAAAAAAAAATCGTCTAGTAAACTTTTCTTACCCGTCTAGAGAAATTTTCGATCGGTTAATTCTACTATATTAATAATTTATGATCACTCGTATTAAGTTTTTCACTAGTATATGTATTGTGTATTACTAATATCCTTTTTCTTTTTTTCTACTTCTTTAATATACAATTTTTATTAAAAATATCCGATAAAGAAAGGAGGATGTATTTGTATCAACTATATGTATATCGAATATTCAAAATATTTGTTCGAATATCGAGAATTAATAGATAAATTCCAATCTAACATACCGAGGATATCGAAACGTTATATTGCAACGTCAATGAAGGATTGTCATTATCGAATGTTCTTCATTTCCTTATCTGTATGTATATCGTATAACATATATATGTATGTAAGCTTATGTATGCATATATATATATATATATATATATATATATATATATGTGAGCAAAAAAGGACAAATAAAGCATAAGTGTCGAAGGCACGTGAACTACGAGACGACGTATTAGAAACATTCGTTGAGTGTAACTCGAAAGCAAGCATACATTCACACACACACACACACACACACACACACAGTCTTTCTCTGTGTCTATATCTATACAAACATCGATGGAGTCCAGAGCACATGGCTCGTGAAAGAACGAAAATGAAGACGATGAAGAAAAGGACAAACGAAAATGCTATGCGTTTGGCACGAGACCTTTTCTCTTAAACATCTTCATTCATATACCCTTTCACAACACTGACACCAGATAAATTAGGGTAAGCACGACTAACGAAGAGGTCAGCAGTTCGGTCTTCTACGTAAGGGTCACATACGAGCCCTTCCGAATTATTTCTCAAGTGACTACCGACACACTTTTCTCAATCTTCTATTAAAACGATAAAGAACTTGACATAATTTCTTTCCTTCGTACAAGGTCAAATTTATGAAATCTTTTATCCAACGTTCGAAAATATAAATCGAGATATTAAAATAAATTCGTTGTATTCTTCCAACCGGGGGAAAAAAAAAAAAAAATGAAGAATATTTTATTTTAGTTTATAATATTTGGTATTATTTTTATAATAATATTGAATTATTTATTATTCGAAGATGACGATATTTATCAACGTTGTTGATATAAAAACAAAAATTTATTTATCGCTATTAGTATTATCATTCCTAGCATCTTTTTTTTTTTTTTTTTTTATAATAATGTCGTATTATTGATTATTCGAAACAAAATTATTTGTGTTATTAATGTTTTACAATTTAAAAAAAAAAAAAAAAAAAAAAAGAGGAAGAAATTGCGTATTATTTAATCAAAATTGTTAGCATCGTTTTTACGTGATAACAACGATAATTATATTTATTCATGTTCAAAAGAAAAAAAAAATTAAGTTAATTATTTATTTATGCAACTAATTGCTAATCGGAAAAAATCATTTAATCGTTTGCAAACTATTCCCATTCTCCATATTGAACAATGAAACCACATAAGTGAGTTTTGAGACAAGCTGCGTTTGCCAACAATTTTCATTCATACGAGTGGCATGCATCTGTCGTACGCGAACCGATTAGACCGATGCAATGACGTGGGTTGCAATATAGGGTAATCCACACGCACGAGGGATACGTTCGACTACGATTCGTAAGATTAGATTAAATTCGTTTAATATGATAAAATTGATTGCATCGAGAAGTTGTCATAACGACCGACAGGTGTACCGTTGATGACGCATCGTTGACTAATGTTTCTCAAAGAACAAAGTACCTAGACTTATATATTTTGTAATTATCTGAATTAGCAATCTTTTATATATATATATATATATATATATATATATATGTAACAAATATTTCTTTTTTTCCTTTATTCTAATAAATCCTTCATTCTAATAATTGAAATGGATCTATACGATTCAATATAATATTTTTATTATATTAAAAGAAAAAATGCTTGTAAATAAAAAAATTCGAGAGTCGATTAATATCAAAATATATTGTTTAATATTGATACAAATTATAATTAATATCTCACATTTGCTTAGTATAAGAAATAATTTTTTATTACCAAAAAAAAAAAAAAAGAAAAAAAAATCTTATACGTAACAAAACTTCGATTCGTAATGACAAAAAATTAAAATTCGATAAAAAAGAAAATAGGATTTTTTCATTTCTCGTAAAAAAAATACGTAGGTTATTTTTCTCGGAAATAAAAAAAAAAAAAAAAAGATAAAATAAAATAAAAGTAAGAGGTATGATAAATCGTCGGAGATAAGACTTGTTCTAGCCCTTTTAGGTAGTCGGCAAACAATCGGACGCCTTCATCTTCCAAGTGTCCTCATACGAGGAAGATTCAAGACGAGGGAGAGATAAGCCAGTATAGTAAAAGAACGAGAGGAACGCCATTGCTTAAAGTTCTACGACATAACGCGTTATGGAGTATCGACCTGTTGGCACCCCTGACTCTACTCTGCAGCTGCAGTATCTCTATCTTTAGCTTCGACGAGCCTAATGTATACGTATACTCGACTTTCTTTAATATCGTTGTAGTCTCCGTAAGTTCGAATGATATTAAGAAAAAAAAAAAAAAATATATATATATATATATAGGAAAAATTTTCAAATTTTTATCCAACTATCGTCCATTCCTTCTTCCGTAAAACGATAAAAATTTTGAAGGTAATTTAAAAAATTTCTTTCTTGTTTAATTGTACAATTATATTGCGTGAATCAAAAATTCTTAGGTGATTTTTAAAAATCGATCGTGTATATATCCATCCCTTTTTCGGGATCTTTTTATATTAATTGTTATTTCTTGTTTAGTATCTTTTTATTTTGTTCAGATTGGAAAATCACAAGTCTAGGGATTAATTTTTTTACTGTGTCGAACAAAAAATATTAGCCTAAAAAATCTCGAGAAGGTATGATTAATTTTTTAATTTTAATTCTTCTTGGAATCTTTTAGCGCTCCATCCTGTGTTATTACGAATACATACATACATATATGTGTGTGTGTATGTACAGGTTATATATATATATATATATATGTAATATGAATAAACTATGAAGAAAAATATATATATATATATAAAAGTAAAAAAGATATTTTAATTATTAATTAGACATATATATTTTCCAGAAGAACTTTTCGTGGCTTTTGTGTATTTATTGTTCCATCTTCAAGTAATTTTGTGTCGGTGGTACATTTCGACGAAATCCCTTGTGTAAATGCAAATATACGCGAGTCTTTCGTATTACTCCGTTTGGCCCCCTCGAGTCTTTAAATATGCGCGCAGTATGCACACTCTGCGAGAGGCACGCGCTCGTGTAAAAAAAAAAAAGAAAGAAAAGAAAAGAGAAAAAGAGAGAGACAAACAAAAAAAGATACATCGTTGCAACCCTCGTACAAGAGAGATGAATATTTCGATAAGCCTGCGAGAAATTATTCCGAGGGTAGTGGTTTCCGGTTTCCTCCTCGGTTGAATTAATGTTTGCTATTGGCCTAGCCATTTTTAATTAAAACTACGTCAATCAAACAGAAATTATTAGAAACAAAATGAAAACGCTCACGTATAAGTGTCACGAAGAAGAGCCAAAGAAAAAAAAGAAAAGAAAAAAAAAAATACATAAAAAATATTTTCGTAAAAATTAAAAAAATGATCTGCGATATTTTCACATGAGTTCCGAGTATTTTTGTTCTTTCCTATTTCTGTTTTTTTTTTCAAAATTTTTTTCCTCGTAGATCGATCGAAAGTATATGTAACGTTTACTCTTATTCACCACAGTGTATTACTCTTTTCTTTTCCCCTTCAGTTCTCTCTGAACGGAGTTAAAACAGCTGTCGCATGGCGACAAAGATCGGCCAAGCGGATCGAAAATGTTTCCTTCTTTCCTTCCTTCCTTCCTTCCTTATTTCCTTCCTGAATTATAATCGGGGGTGTAATATTAATTTTGTTATATTATTTCATATATATTTGTTTCTTTATACATGATATATATATACACGATAATGTACATTATGTTGTACATATGTACGTATATATGACGTCGGAAAAATAACATTTATTGTGATATTCTATCGCACGAGTGGCAAAACAAACGTTTAAAGATTGTTCGTATACGTTACTGAAAATGATCTCACGCGTCAGGATGTAGGGAAATAAATGATCGTTATTCGTGATTCAATGAAAGGAAGCACTGTTAGATATTTTTTTAGAGACTAGCTCGTTTGAAAAAAAATAATGCTTAACGAAGCGAGAACGAACGGAAATATTGTACTTCATAAAGTTCGATTGCAATTTATAGTGAAAATATTAATCGTAATTCCTGGTTCGAATTCGTGAATTCTTTTTATTTTTTAATCGCGTTATGAAAAGAATAAAATGTAGAATAAGAAAAAAATATATATATATATATACATATAAATTTTAATTATATATTTATATATCATTGGGATTGTTAATTATATTTTTAATATAAATAATTAATCTATTTATAATCTATAATTTGTTTTATATATATATATATAATAACTATACATTGTTTTTTATTACAAATTTATCACTATATATTTATCCACTTTGACCAATAGTTAAATATAAGATTAATAAATAAATATTAGCATTTAAATTATTTAATGAATCTATATATATATATATATATATATATATATATAAATAAATTCGTCATCGTATTTAATGTTCATGAAACAATAAAAAAAAAAATTCAGAAGAGGAAAGAAAAAAAGAAAAAGCCAACGATTAATGCGAAATTGACCGTGCAATTTCTCATTTCTATTTTAACTCCTTCGAATTTTTCTTTAATTTTCCATTTAAATTATGTTTTCGCAAGCTCCTTTCAAATATAGGTACTATAGCAGGATCGTGATCGAGCAATTTTCCTCGTCGTATTCAAATTTCTCTCTAATTTCGAACTTTAACACGCATTAATAATAAGTGAGTTCATCGCGAACAAATGAAACACACTCCGTGATTCATTTAATTAGAACACGATGAAAACTTTTTTATGAATTATATTTCATTTGACGTTATCACCATATCCCACTAATTACAAATCGGTGAAAGTCGAGACTTAATAGCTTAAGCGAGCATGATTTCGGATCGTAAAGAATTTTCTTCTCGTGTACTTCAAGTAATTTATTTTCTGTTTTCTTTTTCTTCTTCTTTTTCCAACCGATACGAGCTCGGATGATTAAAAATGGAAAACGTCTGTTAGGAATCGATAAGAAGAAAACGAATGCAAGCAGGCACGAAACCACTCCTATTTCGAACGCATAAATCATTGGTAAAGTTTCCGTTCGTGTATGCTTGCATATGTACGGTGTATATACATATATACGTACGTGTATGTATGTATGTATGTATGTATGTATGTATGTATGTATATATATATATATATATATATATATATATGCAGATAAATACACGAAAAAAAGAAGAAGATAACGATTTCCGACAAAACAATCTGGACTACCCTCGATCTATTGCAAAAATAATATTTTCCATTGCACAAAAAAAGAAAGAAAGAAACAGAAAAGAATAATGCTACATCGTTCTATAATATTACAGACATTCGAATAATATTTAATATCATAAATACCACAACCCTACTTATAAGAACTATGAAACACGATTTAAAACCAGTAGAAAAATATTAAAAACATTATGAAATCTTCATGAGAAGAGATAAAACAAAGAAGAAATAAAATAATAATCATACAAATAAAATAACAATCATACAACAACAAAATAAATAAATAAATAAATAAATAAATAAATAAATAAATAAATACACCTACCACGAGTAATCTACTTATATTTTTTTCACGAGAAAAAAATCCAACGTAAGATGAAAGATGATGAAAGTAGAGCGCCGACAAAAAAAAAAAAAGAAAAAAAGTAAAGAAAAGAAAACGAAAAATATAAAAGTTAACATTGATATCTATCAATAGACAAACGGAAGTAAGCGTCTCTTTAGAGAAATGGCGGAGTAGGTGGGGTTATCAATTTCGCATCGTAACACAACAAATGCTTTTTACGAGAAAACGAGAAAGGAAAAGGAAAGAGGGAGCAACGTGTCGATAGGGGTGAGATATTCACCCTCTTCTTCTTCTTCTTCTTCTTCTTCACACACACACACACACACAAACGTACACGTACACATACTATCTCTCTTTTTCTTTCTCCCCATACTTTGCCTAGTATACTCAACGCGTTCTTTCGTCCTTCATTATTCCAGGCCAGTAACCGAGGCATATGACATAGTGGTACCTAAAAGAGGACGAGGAAGAGAGAAAGATATTCAACAGCATATCAACGGAGGAAGCAAGACAGAAAAAGAAAGAAAGAAAGAGAGAGAGAGAGAAGGGTAGTGACGAAGAGCGTCTTTAAAATTAGTGACTGCACAGTGCGGGGTTCGTTCAGAAAGATTTTCGCGATGTCTGGTATTCCCTGGCATTCCGCGAGCGTTTTCTTTGCCAACTGCAATCTCCTCGATGCGCTTCGCGTGACTCCGTTCGTTTCTATTCCCCCTCTCTTTCGCTCTCTTTGTGCGTGAATACAAGAAAGGATGCATAGGCATCGTGTTATGCAAGTCATACAAGGACAAAGATAAAGAGAGAGAGAGAGAGATTTCCATGATAAGAGATAGAAAAGGATAAAGATGAAGAAAGGGTGAAAAATTATTCTACCGAGTTCTTCGACCGAACCAAATCCCGGACTCTCTTTTATTGGACCAAGGACACCGAAACTGATTGAAAAGAAACAGAGGGAAAGAGAGAGAAAATGAGATATATATATATATATATATATATATATATATATATATGTGTGTGAAGATAATGATGATACGAGATTTTTCTCAAGAGAGACCCTGACCAAGTTATTCACGGTAGATAATTCGAAATACTATGTCGAGTGGAATCGGACTCAGATATAAATCATAAAAGGGGATATACTTATCTGTGTATAGGTATATCTATATATGGATGAAATGGGCGTTTCGTAACGAGCGTAAGACGTTTCCGTGATTTATCTTTTACGATTTCAATAAAAAGTCGATTGCACGAAATAACGAACGAAAGATCGAATATCCATTGATAATCGATAATCGAATTTTTTAAGAGAAAGAAAAAAGAAATAGATAAATACGTCTTTCAAAGAGACAGGGAAGAAAGAAAACGAACGAAAACATTTTTTAAACGATCGAAATTATTTTTTAATCGAGTTTTCTCCAATGAAATTTTAATCGATAATCGAATTCCTTAAAGAAAGAAAAAAAAAAAAGGAAATAAATAAATATATGTTTAAAAAAGACAAAAGAAAAAGAAAAGATTTTTTAAAACATTCTCCTCTCTTCGATCGAATATATTTTTTAATCGAGTCTTCTCGAACGAAATTTTAACGAAATTAAACGAACAGTTCCTCCGCCACAACGATTTTAACCCGATATCTCCCATTTTATTTTTAAGATCCATCAAATAGAACTCGAGCAGTTTTTGCAGAACTTCATACATTTCGGCCGGTTTTATCTGTCCCCGTCTGTCTGTCTGTTTGTCTATATGTTTGTCTGTCTATCTCTCTTTCTCTCTACTCTTAATAGTAGAGCACCTGTTAATACAATGGTCCCTTTCTTCTTTCTCTCTTTTCCTTTTCTTTTTTTTTTTCTTTTTTTATGCGGCTGAGACCGCACCCCGTTGAAAAGCATACGTTTGCCGATGAATGGAACGAATAAAACCTTCACGAACGTCGTCTCTCTCTCTCTCTCTCTCTCTCCTCTTTCTCTTTCTTTTTCTCTCTTACTCTCTCTCTTTCTCTCTCTCTCTCTCTGCTTCTCGAATAAAATTTGTTTTTACAAATCGTATAATCGTTCATCCCTACAACTACGTATTACGTCCTTTTGAATTTCCTTCAAAAACTTTCAAATCAATTCGAAACGATAACAAAAGATGATGAAAATACATATTTAATTGAATAAGTAATATCGATAATTTCATTATCGATTAATACCAAACGATCCAAAAAAAAAAAAAAAGAAAAAAAAACTCTGGACGAATCAAAAATCATCTAGACGTAAATTTTGAAAATAAATCATCCCTTTTCGCGTTACTTTTCGAGATTTTATTTATCTATTGAAAAACATAAAACTACAAGCCTAACTAAGATCTTTACTAACGAACAATTTCTACAGTAGTCAAAAAAAAAAAAAAAAAGAAGCCCCAAGAAGAGCAATAGACATTTGTTTGTTTTCAAAGTCATTCGATTAAAACCCGATATTAAAAATTCCAAACGTGTTCATAACTTATTGATCTAATCAACGATAATTAATCTTGGTGAAAACAGTTAACATGTTCAATAAATGTTCGTACGAATTGTTCAACTGGAGATCAGACGATGCTTGTCAATTTTCTCGGCACGTGATCGAACGTACTGACCTGGGGTTCCTTAATGAAGTTAGGTCCCCTTTGTTGTTGAACCTTTCAAGATAAGGGGTGGGAGGTGGGAGGGTGAAGTAGGCAGAAATGTGACGGTCCGATAATACATACCCGGAAAGTAGTAAATGAACGTTAGAACTTTCCTATGGGTCGATGTACGGACGATGCTCTCTCTCTCTCTCTCTCTCTCTCTCTCTCTCTCTCTCTCTCTCTCTCTCTCTCTCTCTTTCTCTCTGTCTGTCTGTCTGTCTATCTCTGTCTTTCTCTCTGTCTGTCTATCTCTGTCTCTATTTGTCCCGTACAAAAAGGAATAATGGAAATCTACTAGCAATAAAAAAAGTTCTTTAAAAGGTCCAGTACGAGCGAATGTCACATGCATGAACACGTGCAGTGTGCTTTCGATAAAACGATCTTGACATATGAGTACTATATAACGAATAAAAAGAGATTAGAAAAGTTAATGAGAGTTTGTGTTGATGTGAAAATACATACATCTTGCTTAAAGAATCATTGATACATAACAAATATTTACATATATATATATATATATCATATTTATTATATTATGTATAAATAAGTATATTTGTATAAATTATGATATCTAAAATGTATATCAAAGTATTATCAATAGAAATATATATATATATATATATATAAGAATTAAGAAAAAGATGTTACATATATAAATATTTCGTTTCGTGTAGGAAGCAATAGCCTGATTTGGTAAAAATCTGGGTCACTGATCCTTCGTTGCTACTCAATGGAAAAAAAAAATGGATCGATAAATATACTGAAAGAGAAAGAATGAATTAAAGAGGAAGAGAGAGAAAGAGAGTAAATAGAAACATCCGCCAACGCGTAATACTTCTTGCATCGAGAGCTTCCTGGAATTATGTTTTACACGGTCCATTCATGATTTCCCATAGAAAACGAGCGTACTACTCTCGATTTCTATGAAAGACACGATGAGGATGAAAGTGAGTCGACGTGTAAATGTTAGATACTCAGGTTCTTCAAATAGGTAATGTATACATATATAGATAAATACATACATACATACATATATATATATATATATATATATATATATATATATATATATACACGCACAATCAACGTCTCCGATAAAATAATCGAATCAACTGTGTAACTCGATAGCAGTCACCAAATGATAAAAACTTGCATCACAACGTAAATACACTTCCGGGATATATCACGATATTATTATTATCACCCTATAATCTTCTCTTTCCTTTCGATAAGCTGATAAAAAAAATATATAAATAAATGAAAAAATTACTACTAATATACGAGTATGTATTACAGAATGAAACTTTAAAACGAATCGAGTTTTCGTATAAAGGTGATGCTAAATATCTATGTGACCTAGAAAATGCTCTGATTAATACGATTCTCTCATCATATATGCAATTACCGACTCGTTAATTTTGCAAACGTGAGTCGCGGTGAGAATCCACGCGTTGAGAAGTTACCTACACATATATACACGTACACATACATAGAGACAGAGGTATATTTGCATTGTACATATGTACAACGTGGTACAGAACGTATGCGAGGACGATGCAGAGGACGTAATTGAATCGCCCGTATGATTTCATTAAGTAGTAACGCAGAACTCACGGGAGAGTGCACTCACTATGACGTTAGATAAACGCTTGGAGAACTTGAAAGAGATAAATGGCCCGGATAAAGAAGGACGCTTCGTTTCCTCGGGAATGAAGAAAAATGTCAGTCTTTCTCTATCTCTATCTCTCTATCTATCTATCTATCTCACTCTCCGTCTCTCTTCTTGTGACAAGAGCCGACTAACGCTTAATAGACTCACCTAATTCGAGAAAGAAGAAAAAAGAAGAAATATACTTTCGAGTGAAGATCTCGAAAGAGAAATAAAAAGAAAACTATTATTTATCTCCATTTGCAAACTATGATTAATACATATGTATGTATTACAAAGTACATATCTTTGTATATATGTATATGGAATAATATCACGTAATATTCTCAACTTATACACAAATCAATGTTGGTAATTTAAATCTTGATATATATATATATATATATATATATATATATATAAAGATTTATAATATGATAATTTATGAGTAATATCTTTGCCTCATACATAAACGAATGAAGGTAGAAAGATAGGAAAAAGGGCGAGAGAAAGAGAGAGATAGGGTAAGAGGGAGGTAGAAAGATGTAAATTTTAAAGCCGATAATATCAGTCACGGCAAACTGTTTTTATAGTCGCACTGTTTCGTTATTACACCCTGCTAAGGGTTCCAGCTAACTTATATTAGAATTTAGACGATAATTTAAGCGAACGCAATTTGCTTAGTAACCTTTGATGTATAATAATTTATCGTATATCTACGTAATATGATATATACCGATATGAGTTGATTAATAATTAATATCAAAGTTTTCACTATTTTATATCTACTTGGAATAAACGACATTATAGTATATACTATACTATAGTATAATATATACAACGATAATATTGTTTGTATTTGAAGATTTACATTCGACGTGATACAAAATATATCTATTTTTTTTCTTCTTTTTCATTTCTTATTCGAATAAAATGTATTATACACGAATATATAAAATTCGAGTAAAACGGAATGACCTCGACCGAATGTGAGAAAACTACTGTGTAAGCATCGAAAAAAGAAAAAGAATAAAAAGAAAAGAAGAAAAAAACATTGAGAGAAAAGAGAATCTGAATCGAGGAGATCGACAAAACGCACGCGAGTGTTCTTTTGCAAGTGGAGGGCGAGCAAGAGCGACCGAAAGATTTTTGCATATGAATGAAACGTGTCGTTTTTATCGTTCTCCGACGATAAAAAGAGAAAGAGATGCGACGTAAAAAAAAATTGAGAGAAAGAGAAAAAGAAAGAGAGAGATAGACAGACGAAGGGAGAGAGAGAGAGAGAGAGAGAGAGAGAGACGGGTCGATACTTTACTGGAGGAGTTCGTCGTCTGCCGACTCGACATTACAAAAAAAAAAAAAAGAGAAAAAGAGAGAGAGAGATATGAAGATAAATGCAGATAGAAAGAAGATGGACGTATAGATGCTATCGACAAAATGACAAAACGCTTTCTTACCTCTTTACATAGTCCCATACCATCAAATTCCCACTTCATGTCTTTTTGAATTATCGACTATTGATTCTTTTATATATGTATATATATATATATGTATGTGTGTGTAGATAATGTAACACGTTTCTAGAATTTGTTAAGAAAATCTTTAACTGTTCTTTCACATACGTTCTTATATTAATATTTGTATTACGAAAAAAATATAGGTATTGTAAATATGTAAATATGTAAATCTGTGTAAATTGTAAATATGTTAAGAAGTTTAACATATGACATACGTACAATGTAAGATATAATATAATATATATTATGTATGTGCATGTATAAATTAAATATAGAATTATACATGTAAGTATATTATGTAAGTATATTATGTGGAACATTATGAAGTGAAATTAAACAATTTACATAAGTGTATAAAATTTTGGTATTTTCATAAAAAATTACTATGAACTTTCCCAAATGAGAAGCCAAATATATACATATGCATGGATGTGTGTGTACGTGCATATGCACGTGTATGTAGTTATTATATCTCACCCGCAGGAAATGTTGGCCACTTTCGAGATAACGTTCTTTACACCGCGATGGCACCGCTGCATTTACGAGCTCTCATAAGACCGTTTCGTTGTAACGAGTATAAAAAGGAAAAAAGAAAATTGACCGAACAAAAAAATACAACTTACGTAGCTGCATTAATAATAATAATAATAAAAATAATAATAATAATAATAATAATAATATATACACGTAAAATTGTTACACCTATCTTAGTAACACGTCGATGAAATTACAAAGTCATTGAGGTCAACGACGTCGTTCACATAGTTCGTGCATTGAGCAAAACGTTTTTGCTTATCTAACGTTACAAACTAATTAGCTGTATTTATTAACAGACAGTATGTATTATTTATATACCGTACGATTTAACAACGTATAGCGTTAGACGTGTCATCGATTATCAATCAAATTGACTTAAATCGCGTGTAATTTTTATTTCCCCGCTTTTTTTTTTTTTTGCAAATAATTTTGTATAATTATAAGACGCGCGTGCGCACACGTTTCTTTGTAAAAAAAAAAAAAAAAAAAATAAAATAAAAAGAGAAAAGAGAATAGAAGAAAAGAGAGAGAGAGAGAAAATGGAAAAAAAAAATTAATGCAACACTTCCTGAACCATTATTCGAGGATATAAATGAAAATATTCACAAGAAAAGAGACTTTCAAGTTTCCTTATTCGTCATCGACCCCTTAGTTCATCCAAGAAACACGGAGAAAGGGAGACAGACAAGGGAGAGAAAGAGAGACAAAGATACAAAGAGGGACAGAGAAGAGAAGAAAAGCAGTCCAACCTATCGGAAGTTTATGCCCCGATTCGTATAACACTGCAAGTCGATAACGTAGTCCACGAGAGTTCACACTCTACCGATCTAATTAACGATGCTTCTTCTCTCACGTCTATTACAACTCCCTTGTATCAACAAACGCGGGTCATTGTGCCGATATTATTAGCAAAGCTGTTGAGAAACAGAACGAACAAGATAGACAAGCACACACACACACACACACACACACACACACACACACACACACACACACACACACACAGAGAGAGAGAGAGAGAGAGAGAGAGAGAGAGACAAACAAATCCAAAAATTAATGTAATGTTAAAATAAAAAAGTTGAAAAAAGAATAAAAAAAAAAGGATTGAAAAAAAAAGAATTAAAAAAACGAATAAAAAGAATGATTTTCAATTTCGTAGTCTACGTACCCTTCTACGATAAATTACAACGATAAATACAATCGCATATCGGTGCATCTCGTTCAAAGGTCGATCTCTCGATGCATAACGGAACTCGTACATCGAAACGATCGTTTTGAACGAACTTACCTATGACTACTACTGCTATTCCGAAGTACGTGGGCGTGAAGAAATAGATGCAAAGAGAGAAAAAGAGAGAGACTCGTTTTGTGTAGGCATTTCTCGTTCCTGGGAGCACAGACCTCTTCTACCGGTCATTGTCACCCCTCCTTCTCCTCCATCCCCCATCATTCTACTCCCACTAACTCTCTCCTTTTGTCCCGCTTTTTTCTTTCTATTTTTCGTTTTTTTCTCTCTTTCTTTCTTTTTTTCTTTCCTTTTTTTTAATTCGTATTTTTACATTCAACGCGATAAAGAATCGTAGAATGAAATTACGTTAATTAAATTAGCTTACATACGATAACTTCCATGTTTTGCTCGACACGTTTAGATCGATACGTTTAAACTTACTTCTTTATCCTTTTTGTTTTTAATCCATCCTAATTAATTAATTAATCAAAATATATGTATGTATGTATATATGTATGTATAAGTTAAGTAAAGTAAGTATCTATGAATGTAAATTAAATAGGTGTAGGGGTTGTTGCATCTAAAGTTTCTAAATGGTTTTAAAAATCAATTACGAAAGTATTTCATCAATTACGAAATTTGACGAAACTTTTTATATTAATTTCTTCTTTCTTCTTTCTTCTTCTCTTTTTCTTCTTTCTTTTCATTTTGCGTTAGATTTAAAAAATTACCCAGGCTTATAGTAGCTTTCTTTCTTTCGTTCGTTCGTTCGTTCGTTCCTTCTCTACTTCAATATCGATATCGTTTATCGATAACACAACGACATCGAAATGTTTTCGCTCGTATATAAAGATACCAAAGAGGATATCTAAAATTTTGAAATATTATAAAGAGAGTGTATACAACATCGGTGATTATCGAACTATACGACAACGTCTCTTTCTTTTATTTTAAATGAAAATAAAAAAAGAAAGAGAAAAAAAAAAGAGAAAGAGAAAAATGTTACGAAATTATAAAAAAAAAAAAAAAAATTCAATTAATCATCGAAAAATAACGAACGGCAAATATCGATATCAATCGTTAATTAAATATTCTAAAACATACGCCTATGTATACGTCTATTATCGAATTAAATAATTTCATTATCATTGTAATATTGTAAGAGTAATTTTAATTTTTGTGCACAACATCGTACATCATGAAAAAGTGTAGATGAATAAATACGAAAGTATTGACTTTCAAAAGGAAAGAAGAAAAAAAAAAAAAAGAAAAAAGGGAAGAAAATCAAGTTCGAAAAGTAGCAACATATAAACGTAAAATCGTACATTCGTATTTATTCGACGTTTATGGTGCGATGATGGGAAAGGAATGCATATAACATAAGGAATACGAGAGTATTCATTTTTTTTTTTTAAAGTACCGATAATCGGATCTTATGTATCTCGCAGGAGGCCATAATTTTGCAATTAAGTAACAATCGTAAAAGCGGCATACCGTCAGATGGCTTGTGTGAAAAACATATACATTAGTGTGTGTGTGTGTGTGTGTGTGTGGTATATATATATATATGCATATACAATATATACATATATACAGTTGCATGTGTTACGTAAAGCCATAAACTCTTCTCTCGACGGTCATCGTACCGATCGAATATGCGGCTCAGCATACCATTTCTCTTTCTTTTTCTCTCTTTTTCTTTTTCTCTTTTTTTCTTTCTTTCTTTCTTTCTCTCTCTCTCTCTCTCTCTCTCTCTCTCTCTCTCTCTCTCTCTCTCTCTCTCTCTCTCTCTCTCTCTCTCTCTCTCTCTCTCTCTCTCTTTCATATTCTTCTTATTCTTTCAGCTTTTCTAAGCTGATTAAAAACTGCCGTTGAAACCCACAAAATTTATCGAAAGTAACTTCGATTAAGAGACAAAAAAGAATAAAACAAAAAAGATCATATTATTAGATAAACGATTAGAAAAAAAATTATTATAATCGAAAATAATGATCAATTTGTTCTAATAATTAATGAAATATAATTTTGATATTAATCGTAATTGATATTAATAGTAATTCGAATCAATTGAGTGTATAAAAAGTTTGAAGAGATAAAAAATATGCAAAAACGAAGTACAAAAAAAGAACAAACAGATAAAAATAAATAAAACAAGCAGATTCTTCGTACGCGATCGCTGAATTGACATACTCGAAACGATCGAACGTAACTCGAGCGTAAAACATCCCCATTCTAAACTAGTACCGACCTTTTCGAGCGTGACCAGAAACGATCGTTGTAGTTTCATTCAAATCTGTTTGCAAACTGTACCAACAACGACGTACAATCGAACTTTCCTCTATCGATAATCGCGCGAAAGTTCTTTTTCTATTTAAACAAATTGACCGAACTTTCTACCATCAAAATGTATTTATCATTTTTTTGATCATCGCAATGGAAAGACTAATAATAATATCATTATCGTTATCATTATTATTCTTGTTATTCGTAGAAAGGACAAAAGAGAAATTTTTTGTTATACTACAAAGATCATTTATTACGATCTATGGTGAAATTACGATCATCGCCGGAGAAATTTTGTATTCTTCAAGGGACTCGTTAAAAACTTTCATGAGAGTTGTTAAAAACTAATTAAAATATTCACGATATATATTATTATATTTTCTCGTGATTAAAATTAATACTCAAGAAAATTGGAAATTTGTAGTCGCAAATATATAAATATAAAAATAAAAATTTGTAGAATATTACGAGACTCGAAAGAGAGATTGCCTTTGCTGTTAATCCATATGTAAATAATTCGACATTTGAGAACGTCGATCGTAGATCGATATAAACGAAATTTTATTAATATTCATCTCGTTCGAGGTGAACATCGATAGTTGATACCTCTAACTCTATAATAGAATTTCATACGAGATAGAATTCAGCGTGCCAAAGCGATCGCGTGCGTGCGTGCGTGCGTGCGTGCGTGTTTGCGTGGGCGTGACTCATATACAAATATAATTGCAAGTCTATCGAGGAATTCTCGAAGCTCGGCCAATTTTTCAGGGTTGAAGACTAAAAGAGACACGCGTAACTAAGTAAGTAAGTAAGTAAGTAAGTAAAATACATACATAAGTCGAGGTCGAAATAACAAAATAACTATATCTCCATATGTAATATGTAAATTAATGTTACGTGAAAAATATAAAATGTTCAAATAATAAAAATGTTCAAAAAAAAAAAAAAAAGAAAAAAGAAAAAATAAAACGTTCGAATAAAACAACATAATAACAGTGAAACGTAACAAAAATTTTTTTTGAAAAATATTAAAAAAAAAAAAAAGAGAAAAATAAAAAGTAAAATAAAATAAAGCAAAATAAAAAATTCCGAGAACTCTCTCGTCTTTCGGAGTCTGTCGAAGTAAAAAAAAAAGAGAGAGAGAGAGAGAGAGAGAGAGAGAAATAAAAAGAAAAAAAAAAGAATAAAAAGAATAATGAATCGTCTTTATTGAACACCCTTGGGTTATAGGTATATACCGTATACAAGTCGCACGTGTCACGTTCTTCTGGAAATCTACGGCTCGTATAATAGCACGTGTTTTCTACTGAACACCGCTAGTTTGACTCTTTCGAGAGATTACTCACGCTCTCCGGTATTTATTTCTAAGATTATACGAATCGTTGTTGTTCGTTCGATCTTACTACTAAAATATTTCTTATTAAATAAATCCGTACGATTTAAAGACAAAAATAACAATTAATGAGAATTAGTATATACATACATATACATATATATATATTTATACAAATATAAATAAATAAATAAATATAATTTTATATGTATAATAAATATATATATATAAATATATATATATATATACAATATATTATATAATGAATATATATAATATATATTATATGTGTGTGTATGTGTGAACGTATGTGTGTGTATATATATGTAAATCGGAGAACATATCGTTTTATTAAATTTTATATATTTATATATATTTTACATATTTATATAATTTATATATTTATATATATATATATATTTATAATATATTATTATTTATAATATATATATTATATGTGTGTGTGTGTATGTGTAAATGTATGTGTGTGTGTATATATATAAATCGGAGAACATATCGTTTTATTAAATTTTATATATTTATATATATTTATATATATATATATATACATATATATCTTTCTCTCTTTTTCTCTCTCTCTCTCTCTCTCTCTCTCTCTCTCTCTCTCTCTCTCTCTCTCTCTCTCTCTCTCTCTCTCTCTCTCTCTCTCTCTCTCTCTCTCTCTCTCTCTCTGTCTTATACTTCTCTCTTAATTTTTCCATAAAAATATACGTAATGAGTGTGTTAGTATATAACTACGCACAAACTCGGCAGATAACAAAATCGATCTGTCGCGACACGACACGACACGAACGCAGAGTCGAGCGTTTCACTGGAAACCATACACGTTTTATCTTAGAAACGCCATGGAACAAGACGATTGGTTGAATCCAGTGGTCTTGTGCGTTTCGATCAGCCGGCAGATCGTAGATATAATAAACAATAATGTTAACGTTATCGATGTTAGTGTAACGATCTATGTATATTGGACGTTAAATTCGTCAAATAAAATATATACATATATATGTATGTATGTGTGTCTATATACATATAAGATGTAAAGAATAAACAGACCGAATCGATCTTGACATTACGATATTTTGCTGTCACAATCACGATTGAAAAAGTCGTAGAAAAAATCGATTGTATCTACAATTAAAAGTAGATATCGAAATAAACTATACTCCTCGATAGTTACTCTTCCTTGCTTTACCTTTATTTATTTATTTATTTATTTTCTTTTTTTTTTTTTTTCATTCTATTCTCTCGTTCGTATGAGTGACATTGTAAAAGATAATTGTTAGAAGAAAATTGAAAACGTCTGGTAAGAGCAATGTTCTTTTTTTTTTTTTTTTTTTATCTATTACGTTACAACTTCGTAATAGGTAAGAAAGGTGACCGATCGAGTTAACATTAACGAACTTATATTAACGATAAAGAATTGTGAAGAGAGAGAGAGAGAGAGAGAGTGAGTGAGTGAAAGAGAAAGAGATAATGAGAGAGAGACAAAGATACAGAGAAAACGATACTTACCGGCTATCACTGTATCCTGCAGATTATATTTGGCAGCGCCAGGTTTGCCGACTTTTGGAAAATCCTTGAGCTTCCTGCCGCTTAACTTCAACTCGCCACTAAGATGAGCCTCCTCCAGGATCCGTTCGAGGCTCCTGGTGAGTTGCTTTTGTATGTGGCCGCTCATATTCGACGCGACCATCGCCATGTTACATTTTTTTTGGGCACACACGCGAAAGCACGACTGCAAGAGAGAGAGAGAGAGAGAGAGAGAGAGTGAAAGAGAGAAAAAGAGTGAGTGAGAGGACCTCCTCGATCTAACCACCCCACTACGCGAGGAGACACGCACACGTCCTCAAGAACGACAGAAAAAAAAGGGAGTTAGATTATAGCGCGCGCGAACCACCCTCCTTCCTTGCTTGCCACTGCGCTACTGATCCAAGATACGGTTAACGTGTCGCTTCGCGCTCTTCGATCGCAACGCCACCTATTGAGAACATTCAAGATGGCGCTGCTACTAGAACGTTCGGCGGTTCTTTTCAAAAGATTTTCGACTTTTTCGATTAGACGTATTTTCAAAATGTTCTCGCATTACATCGTACAATTTATTTTACAAATTACACAACATTTCTCTTTATTTTTACATTAACGTCTACGGTAAAAAGCTATTTATATTATAGTCGATACTATTTTACACGTTATTATATTAAGTTAATCATAATTTATAAAACTGACTGATATTATTGTTAATAATTAAACTATATCATTTATATTATATATATATATATATGTGTGTGTGTGTGTTTTTATGTGTGTTTATATATATATATATATATATATATATATATATATATGTTACGTGTAATTATAATTTGATCCTAATAATTCGTTATCAAACTAATTTCGTTTTTGCTGTATTCCTAATTCTAACGATTGTTGATATTCCATAATTAGCTTTTCTTGTACTTCCGCTGAACATGGACTGTATCTTGAATATTCCATAGTAAATTCACCCTTGCCTTCGGTTGAACTTCGCAATTCTTTTATATATCCAAACATATCATTAAGAGGTATTTCAGCGTTCATAATGAACCATCCTTCGTTGATGTCCGTGTTTGTTATAATGCCTCGCTTTTTATTAACGTGTCCTATTATGACACCCTGAGTATAAAAAAATAATATGTCCGATTAAATTCGATATTGATTAAAATTTTATATTATTGGATATATCTTACCTGAAATTCTTCGGGTGCTATTATTTCTACTGACATAATAGGTTCTAAAATATACCATGAACCTGATTCGAAAGCATCTCTCATAGCTCCTTGACCCGCTAGATTAAAAGCGTAATCCGAAGAGTCCACGCAATGTTGCATACCATCGATCAATCTAAATTTCAAACCAGCCAATTTATGTCCGCTGAGAAATCCTTTCTGACACATAAATCTGAAACCTTTTTCGACACCAGGTATATACTGTTTCGAAATATTCATTCCGACAGTTTCATCCGCGAATATAAGTTCAGTATTTTGTTCGGGTGGCAATGGCTAAAAATAATTTTTATTTTTAATAGGTAATCCTCTAATAAAAAATATATCGTTTATACGTGTGTATATATATATATATATATATATATATATATATATATATATATACGTATAAATATTTTACCTCTAAAATACCAATTACACGCCCATATTGACCCGCTCCACCTGATTGTTTCTTGTGAAGATAATCAAAGTTATATGGTTCTCGCAATGTTTCACGAAATGCAACTTTAGGTTTACCAAGTATAACCGGACAATTATATTCACGTTCTAATCTTTGCGCATAGATTTCTAAATGTAATTCGCCCATTCCAGAAACTATATTTTCCTAAAAACGTTTCGTTAGATTATTACACTTGATATTATATGGATATAATCAATATGAAAGATCTTAACATTTTTTTACATATTACCTTATTATCTGTATCGTAGTAAAAGTGGAATGTTGGATCTTCCTTTGTAAATCTTGCTATACCTTTCGAGAAATATTCACGATCTTTGTTATTTTTTACTTGAATTGACATAGATACAACAGCATCGGGAACGTGAATTGATTCCAAAGATAATTGTAACTTTGGATTGGTGACAAAGGAATCACCTGACGCACAGTCTACCCCAAACAATGCAAAGATATCTCCAGCGTAAATTGATTCAACGTCTTCCAACTGATTTGCATGAAGACGAATTAATCTAGCTACACGCACCTAAATATGTATTTGAAGTTAATAACGTAAATTATATCTGTTTTCATAAGATACTTGATAGTAAACAAACCTTTTTATTTGTTCTAGTATTATAAATAGTATCTGTCTTTTTCAACATTCCTTGGTAGCATCGAAAATATGTTAATTGTCCAAATTTTCCAAGTTCCAATTTAAAAGCTAAACTGACAAAGGGATGCTTGTCAGAGCGCATAGGATTTAAAACAATTTTCTTATTTTCATCGCTATGAGCAAAAAAGTTATTTTATAAATTAATATAAATAATCGTTTGATTAATTGATAAATCTAAATTAATATTTTAATGAGTAAATTTTACCCAGTGCTTTCATCAAAAGCCAAATTTTCAATTTCGCCTGGATTTGGTAAATAATCGATAACTGCATCTAATAATGGCTGAACTCCCTTATTTTTTAACGCACTTCCAACAAGAAGAGGCGTAAATGTTCTTTTTATGCAGGATCTTCTTATTGCATCCTTTATATCTTTCTCTGTAGGTTTTACCTCGTTTAAGAATAAATCACCAAGTATATCATCGACATTGCTCAAATGTTCAATTAATTCTAATCTTCTATTATCCGCTTCTGTAAATACGTTATACACATTATTAATATTTATCAATTATAAAAAAAAAAACAAAAAAATAACATATTTTCTCTTACGTACCTACTCTCATATTCTTAGGAATTTCATCTTCCCTTACAGTTTCTCCGTAATTGCCTTCAAAATATAATGCTTTCTCAGAAACTAAGTCTACTATTCCTTTACAGTTACTTTCTAAACCAATAGGTAACTGAATAAAAGCTGCATTATGTCTTAGTTTTGTTCTTATTTGTTCTAACACTCTATTTGGATTGGCGCCCATTCTATCTAATTTATTTATAAATGCTAAAAAAGGTACATTGTACCTTTGCATTTGACGATTGACAGTCAGAGTTTGTGATTGAACACCGCCTACTGCGCATAAAACCAATATTGCGCCATCCAAAACACGTAAAGCTCTTTCTACTTCTACTGTAAAATCTACGTGTCCAGGTGTATCGATTATATTAATATTATGATCCTGCCATAATGTATAAGTTGCTGCAGATTGAATAGTTATGCCTCTTTGTCTTTCTAATTCCATACTGTCCATCGTAGCGCCAACATTATCTTTACCTTTTACCTATGCAATAACGATTCCATATAATATAACAATGCGTTAGAAACAAAACAAAGCTTAACGACATTGTAAGTATTTACTTCGTGCATTTCTTCTATACGTCCAGTGTAATATAATATACGTTCCGTTAATGTCGTTTTGCCAGAATCGATGTGAGCAGATATTCCAATATTTCTGATTTTTTCAATAGGTTTATGCTCCGCAAATTTTGCATGAGATGCCCAAAATCGTACATTTTGCTATAAATTTAATGACAATTAAATTTTATCAAGTTTTTTTAGTCTGGATTATATTCAATCATAAAAAGGTTAGAATTTTTACCTTGGAAGTACATATATTTAATTGTGATAGTCGGCTCAAATTGATAGGCCGACTCAAAACTGCTATTATCGTCATGATGTTTTAATTGTTTTTTCACGTGATTACACGTTAAATTCTTTATTTTTTAATATATTATGATTATGAAACTAACTAACAGAATGAAAGGACGAATGTACCTACATTGAAAAAAGCGCTATCTCTTATATACTTTGAACTACTAGTTTACTTTAGTTTATTGTCCTATCGATCATGTAACTTTAATCGATATTAATTGAAAGCGTGAAAGTTAAAAGAAAAAATTAATCTTTTGATGTGATTTAAATAATGTGCTTTATACCGAAAGTTATTATTATTTATTAGCAATCCTCTCTTATGTTTATAATTTCCAACAACAATTAATTCACGGCTTTGCCGAACACTGTACAGAACGATATTGACGTATATTTTATACGTTTATATTTTATATATTTATTAAAAGGAAAGTGTAAGAATAATATTTGAAATCATAATGCCGTTACCTGCTGCCTTAGTTGCACGTCTTGCAAAACGTGGACTTATATCAGGTTCAGAAAAACATGGTATGATATAACCTCCAAGTAATTGTTTATAATTGAAATTCATTGATAAGAATAAATTTCATATAAAAAAAAAAAAGAATTGCTTAGATTCTCCTTCATATTTTTATTTGTATTACCTTTGTATTACATTTATAGATTCTGTAAAAAAAGAAGCAAAAAAGAAGGTGCACGAGGAAGTAATTGCCGAGGACTATGACAATGCGAAGGATGAAATTAGTGAAATTGATATTTCTCAAAAATTTATGGTAAGCGTAAAGTTAATATGAAACTTGAGTTTATTAATAAAAAATCTTATATCATATTTTCTTTATAGGGTTATAGTGGCTGTCCTAATAAATATAATATTTATCACGAATGTACAAAAAGATGTAAAGAGTTATGGGGACTTGGTCATATTCAACCTTCAGATAAATACTTGAAACATCAAATGAAATTAATTCAGAAATATCCTTTACCAGAAACATGGAAAGCGGTATATGACCCAGGATCGTAAGTAAAGTATATATATATATTAAATAGATATGATTAATTCGTAATATATAATTAACATAAAAATATAGAGGCCAACATTATTATTGGGATTGGTCATCCGATTTAGTCGCTTGGTTACCACCTGGTCATCCTAAATGTCAAATATCTCAACCAGCATCTCAGTTACGGGAAGAATTACATCTTAAAGCAGCCGATCAAGATGATAATATGTCAAGTGATGAAAGTGGAAGTGAACAAGAACCCATGGAAGTAAATATTTGTGTTTCTAATTCTATAATATCTTAATATGCTATAGCATATGCATATGCGTGTATTTATCATAAATTTTATACTTATTCTATACATAGGTAGATGAAACTGAACCGAAAAGAGAACGTAAAATAGAAAATAGAGGTAAATATAAAGGTGCAGACAATAAAAGACATCAAAGATTAGATAAACCTGAAAACAAAGACAAAAAGGATCGTACTTTGGATCCTATGGATCCAGCATCCTACAGTGACATTCCAAGGTATAAAAAATATATCTATTATATACTTTAATACTGTATTGTTTTCATTTTTTGTGGCAAATGTAATTTTTCTTTTTTTATGTTTTATAGAGGAAAATGGTCAGATGGATTAGCTAGACATAATGAAGCTAAGACAGGTGCAGATACCACAGCTTCGGGGCCACTTTATCAAATGAGACCGTATCCGAGTCCAGGCGCAGTTCTTAGATCAAATAGAGCAAGTAAACCAGAATCGGAAAATAATGGTAAACCTAAAGTATCGTTTCCTGAAAAACCAGAATGAATAAATATGAAATATTACTGCAGTGTCAATGCTCATTTGATCCTAATAAATTATTTTTTTCTAAATATACATATTAAGTATTTTCCTTTAAAAACTGATATAATTTTCTCATTAATATTAAAAGAACGATTCGTATCATACGATTCGATTATTTCAACTACAAAACTTCAATTAATAACAACATGTTAGAATACATAACCTTGTTCAACAGTTTCAACTTTTAAGTTACAATAAAATGAATATATCGCAAAAAAAGAAATCGTCAATTAATAATTACATTCCTTCTTATACGGAAGCGTTTGCATTACGAAATGAAAAAAAAAAAAAAAAAAAAAAAAAAATTGTTTCCTTCCGCGTTTAATTCCATTCCGCAGTATTGCCAATAGATTTAATTCGCCTCGTAGAGGTTAAAGGTGATCTTGGCCTAGTTTATCGTGAACGATGCGGGGGAGCGTACTCGATATTTGCAAGGGAGGTAGTTTGGCACGGGATAAAAGGGTTGCAATGTGATAATATTAAAAGTGTTCTATGAGATATCGTGCGAATAGTGTTTAAAGGATAGTACAGAGAAAACGGTAATTTCTTTGTCTAAAATTTACGATAGAAAGAAACGGGTGAACTCTTAATAGATAATGCGCAGAAAAGGAAACGAAAAAATCAAGCGAGCACCCAGAGAAAGTTTATATATATATATATATGTGTGTGTGTGTGTGATATATATATATATATATACACGTATATATACGTAGATATATATATATATATATATTTCCACAGATCTCTTGCATACACACATGTATGTATCTTGGAACATTATCAGGGTGCATCGTGAACGTTTCTACAAACGTCAGTGATTGGTGTTAATTGTTTGGTACGACAAAGTGAATTCAATTTATTCGCAAGGCAGTGATCGAACACCAACGTAAAAACTAGTTACCAAGAGCCAAAGGAATTTTTTCAGTGAAAGAAAAAAAAAAATAAAAGAAATGAAAAAAAAAAAAAAAGAGAGTTAAAAAATTAAAGAAAAAAATATAACCAATAATCGTTTATATATATATATATTTTTTTTTTCTTTTCTTTTTTTTCTTTTTTCTTTTTTTCATGTTAGATGCACGCGTGATGCACTCGACGATCAACGAAGAATCTTATCTACGCCTTCGGCTCGGTCAAAACGTGCATATATTTCCATGTTCATTATCTTTATTTTCACATTTCACCAGTCTCTCTCGTAAAAACCGTTCAAGTCAATGAATTATTTTCTGCTCCAGTTTAACTTCGATCCTTCGTATATTACAAGACGCGATCGGGTCATGTGCAATCCCGTGAATTAACGTGACAGAAAGGTTAGCTCGTTAGGCACATGACGGACAGGTATGACAGGTTCTTCGTTTCCCGCCGTTCGATTTCAAATTTGGATGATATCATTCCTACAATATGTTCAGATATATTACGTTTAAATGTTACGTAGATGTTAATCGTAGAAAAACGTTAAAAAGAACAATGAGATGGCTCGCAATATGAAACGTTTGTTGATAGAGAATTACGTTTTATTGTGTAATATTGAATCCAATTTATTTTTATTGTTATATTATGATCGATCAATGTTCGTGACTTCTAACTATTTAACATACGTTAATTTTCAAGCATGAAATATATTTTTTCCTTTTCTTTTGTTATTTTTCAGCAGATGTTACTAATTAATTGGGATTTTTATGTGGAATAATTATTATTGTATCATATCATAGTCAAATAATGTGATTCTCATGACTCCTTTGAGAAAATATCCACATCTATCGTGGATGTTCAAAGCGTTATGTGCGTATAGGAATGATAGATAAGAATAAACCTAGCCGAATGGTAAGAACCTAATGGATTTATGTATATATATATATATATATAGTTTTATATTAATTATTTTCGATCCCGTTATTTTTTGTTCTTTTTTTTATATATCTTATCTTTCGAATATATCCGAATAACATGGACGTATAATCTATTCAATTTGTATTGCAAAAATATTTTCCTGAAGTACTTTCACCGATGTCTATTATTCTTATCTTTTTAATTTATCTTATCTTTATGACATGTTGTAACTCTTCATTATTATTAGCTCTAGTAAGTATTCATAATTACGACATTCTGACAATAATTCAAGAAGGGATATTAACTTTTTCTTATTGTATTCATATTTTTCTTTATTTCTTGTTTTTACATTATTATTTTTTATAATATATGTGTGTTATCGTTTTGTTTATGTTCTAACAGATTAATTAAATATGTTTTAATTATTATTTATAAATGGAATTTATATTGTCAAATTTATAGACTGATTAGATTTATTGATCACAAGAGTTGCATTTCCATGTATCATCATGGCAATTGGAAATATTATTTGCGGTGCAAATACTCCTAAAGTCAAGAGAAAAAAGTCAAAGGTATAATATGTATTTTTTTTTCTTTTTTTATTATTGTATTTTTTTGTTTCTTTAATTGTTTTGTTTATATTATTAACAAGGATTTACTTCAGGTATTTTGTCCTATAGTACTCTATTGCCATGTTATAAATCATTAAAGACTAGTATGAAAAAATTATTGATTTTTTTCTATTTATGTATTATAATAAAAATAAAATATATTAAGTTTCAAATAATCGGATATATATATATATATATACATGCATGTTATATCTCTATATTTTATATTGCAGGCAACCGAACGCAGTTGGATAGAAGCAGCTTTTCAAAAAAGAGAATGTTCCAAGTTTATTCCAAGTGCTAAGGATGAACATAGGTAAAAATATACATTATTGCTATATTTATTGGATAATTATAAATACATTATATTTATAATTCATTAGTGGGTGTGTACTATTTATCTGTGTATTTTATTTTATATGAAATAGATAATAGTTTTATTTACAAATATTTATATTATATAACATGATAAAGCAATTTAAAAATAATGATTTGAGAGTTCTCAAAAATAAAAATCATTCTAATAATATGTAATATTGTTTAGTTAGATAAAAATAGATTATATTATTATGTGGGCTGTAATGTATTTTTAATCTATTACTAAACATATTTTTCAAACAAGAAATAGACATACTTTGTAAGTATATGTACTATATGTATACCACTATAATTATGTCACTATTTTAACTAAGAATTTTAGATGCATTCTAAATCAGAATTTGGCGTGTGCTATTCAGTGTGTTTTATATTTAATCTATTTCTTTTAAGATCAATTTTTTAACAATTTGTAAATTAAAAAATGTAATTTTTTGAACTGAAGATTTTATTACTTGTGTATTTATTTTTAAAACTTTATTATATCATTCTATTGAGTTGGGAAATAGAGAATATGTTACATCATCTTGGCTGTCACTAACTGCTTTACTAGCTTTCTTATTTATTGTACCAAAACATTGTAGCCAAATTTGTCATGCACACATTTTTTATTTCTAACATATTTCATTTCAGTATACAGTAATGTTAAAAAGTACTTTTTATTACTTTTTAATATCTATGAATTTTATTTTAATAATTCATTTAATTATAATAACAACGTGTTTCATTTGTGTTATATATTATAATTATTTTATAAAAAAAAAAGAATTAATTTATATAATTTATATTACGTTGTATTGTGATATATTTAACTTATAATTTCTTGTATTATTTATGCGTTCAATGTTGTGTTTTTGTATATTCATTTCCATTTGATTTATTTTTCCTGATTTCATTCCGTTTATAGGTTCACAGAAGTACAGGGAGATAAGAATGCAGAATACGATGTGATCACTTCTTCCAGGTGAGATTTCATTGTGCATTCTGCTATAATCGTCATTTCGTATGCTGCTTTCTTATAATCATAAAATTCATTCTCAATATATTTTATTTATTATATTAATCTTCGTAATGAATATAAGAATTCATTTACGAAATCCATTCGTTTTTTCTTTTACTTTTTATTTTGCTTTACGTTTAGTGACTGACATTTATTGCATATGTATACACATATGTTCATAGCCTGTTTCTCATGCGTTATAATTAACTTTTGATTGTCTTATATTTGTTATCTAGTTGAGAAAAAATCCTGAAAGTATTATGGGAATGTCATACTTTATAGCATACGCAAAGAAATATTAAATGCAATACAGCAGTATGTATCGAAATAATTGTCACGTAAGAAAATTAAGTGGATTTAAAGTAACATGTTTTAATATATATAATATATATATGTATATTTGTACATATATATAAAATTTTATATACATATATATATAATATTATTATAAATTATATACTAGTAATATATAAAGTCTTAGTAGGCCCAAGCGTTAAATGTTTGAGAACTTCTCTGTCAAACAAGTAATTCATTGTTTATAAAGACAAATAACTATGATCTGCAATTACAGATGTTGCTGTGGTTATTCTTATACTTATCATTGTGGGACTGGTGCAGATGTTCAAAGTTATGCCAACAGTGGTTCTATAGAAAAAGAACGTGAACAATGGTCTCCAGGAAAAAATACACATCCTTATCCTACAGATGCATATGGTACTATCGAATTTCAAGGTGGACCACATCCAACTAAAGCACAAGTATAGTTAATACTACATAAAACTTATAATTGTAGTTTTATAATCCTACAACAATATCACATTTTTTTTTTAGTATGTAAGATTAGCTCATGACACTCGCCCAGAACCTATAGTACAATTATTGTGTCGAGAATGGAATTTAGGATTACCTAAATTATTGATTACCGTTCATGGTGGCCGACCAAATTTTGAATTACAGCCAAGTTTGAAAAAAGTTTTACGTAAAGGTTTGTTGAAAGCTGCTAAAACAACTGGAGCCTGGATTTTCACAGGAGGAACAAATACAGGTTCGTTGTATACTTTCATAACTACTTATAAGAAAAATCGTTTATCGTACTGGTACCAGCATAATCATTTTTTTCTGGTTGTTAATATCGTATTCATAATATATCTGTTTTATTATTTTTAATTAACATTAATATTTTAGGAGTTACGCGTCAAGTTGGCGATGCTTTGCTGCTAGAACGATCGCAACGACAGGGTCGAGTAGTAAGCATAGGTATAGCTCCATGGGGGGTCTTAGATAAAAATCACGAATTAATAGGACGTGGTGAAGAAGTACCATACGACTGCCTTTCTTCTCCTTGGTAAAAAATAATTTTCTTTACAACCCAAATTATTTCTTAAATCTATATTAACAGACCTCTTTGCTTTTTTTTTTTTTTTTTTTTTTTTTTTCAGGACAAAATACACAGTTCTGAATAACCGACATGCTTACTTTTTATTAGTAGATAATGGTACTGAAGGTCGATATGGAGCAGAAATTGTATTGCGTAGAAAATTAGAAAAATATATATCTAATTTAAAACTACAGCCGTGTGAGTCCTAGTACGATAGAAATACGCTTATTTGGTATTTTAGCGATAAAACAATATATGATTGAACGTTAATATATTGTTCATTTTATAACGTAAAATTATTGTTACAGATACACACAGTAGCATACCTGTAGTAGCATTAGTAATTGAAGGAGGAACGAACACAATACGTTCGGTATTAGAATATGTTACAGATGTTCCTCCAGTTCCTGTTGTTGTTTGTGATGGATCGGGACGTGCAGCTGATCTCATCGCTTTTATGCACAAGTAATGCTAAAGAAAAGTTAATCGAAACATTCCTTTAAATAAATAAACGTTTATCCATAAGCGTTTTATTTATAAAAATATATTTAATTTCTTAGATATGCTAGTGAAGGAGATGGTGAAACCGGAGATGGTGAAGGACCGTTGGAAAGTATGAGAGAACATCTTCTGGATACTATTAAACGCACTTTTAAAGTTTCTGTTGAACAAACAAATCAATTATATTCTGAATTGCTCCAATGTACTCGTAAGAAACATCTGGTATGATACCCAATAGAACATAATTTCTAAAACAAGACCCAATTTCATTGCGTCATGACTACAAGGATTGTCTGATATAATCAAAATAAAAAAAGAATATCATTATCTCTTTTCAGATAACCGTATTCAGGATAACGCAAGATCGACCACAAGAATTGGATCAAACAATATTAACAGCTTTATTTAAATCCAAACAGTTGTCTCCAGCCGAACAATTATCATTATCTTTAATATGGAACAGAGTGGACATAGCTCGTAGTGAAATTTTTGTATACGGTCAGAAATGGCCCCCTGGTGCTTTGGAGCAAGCTATGATGCAAGCTTTACAACACGATAGGATCGATTTCGTGAAATTACTTTTGGAAAATGGTGTGTCCATGAGAAAATTTTTATCTATACCTCGTTTGGAAGAACTTTATAACACAGTAGGTCTTCTATCGTTTTAGAATATTATTACTTTCATATTTTCATATTATCAAGAGATATATTATAATGTATTTTTTGTTTCTTCTTTGATTAATCAGAAAGAAGGCCCATCGAACACATTAGGCTATATTCTGCGAGATGTACGGCCTAATATTCCACGTGGGTACATGTATACCTTACATGATATTGGATTAGTAATCAACAAACTCATGGGTGGAGCTTATCGTGCACAATATACACGTAGAAGGTTTCGTGTGATTTATACCAAAGTAATGAAAAGATCTGGTGGACAGCAACAACATATGCATCGGAATAGTTGTGTTTTAAGTTCTGGTACTCGTTATTATTCAGGATCTGGTAATAAATCAGACAGTTTGACAATGAGTTTGCTCGCCGAAACTGTGCCTGCTAATAGAGATACACCACTTTTTGATTATCCATTCAATGAATTGCTTATTTGGGCGGTATTAACAAAAAGACAACAAATGGCTTTGTTAATGTGGCAACATGGAGAAGAAGCTTTGGCTAAAGCTCTCGTTGCCTTGAAATTGTATAAAGCAATGGCTCATGAAGCTGCAGAAGATGACCTTGAAACCGAAGTTTACGACGAATTACGTGGTTATGGAAAGGAATTTGAAAATATTGGTACGATCAATTGCATTCCTTGACAGTAAAAAAAAAAAATAATAATAATAATAAATGATATAAAACTGTTAATGATATTTTGTTTCGTTGAAACAGCTCTGGAATTATTGGATTACTGTTATCGTCAAGACGACGATCAAACACAACAATTATTGACATCCGAACTTCAAAATTGGTCTGGTCAAACTTGTTTATCCCTTGCAGTTACCGCTAATCATCGTCCACTTTTAGCGCATCCCTGTAGTCAAATCATTTTAGCAGATTTATGGATGGGTGGTCTTCGTACTCGTAAAAATACTAATTTAAAGGTGAATATAAAAATTGATGTAATTAATTAGATAGCAATAGAATTTTCATAAAAAAATGTTTTATCTGTATCTTTGTGGAAAGGTTGTTCTTGGTCTGTTATGTCCTGTTTATATATCACGATTGGAATTTAAAAGTAGAGAGGAATTACAATTAATGCCACAAACGCAAGAAGAACATTTGATTGCTCTTGAAGATGAAAAGGAAGATAGTGAATCAGAACATGGTACATCGAATGGCCCGGATGTTGAGGTAAATATACGTTAGATTTACTGAAGTGCCTTGTGTCCTAGTCATTTATTATGACTACGTGACTAAGTGTCTTATCAAAAGTATGTTTATGCATTTTTACATATTTAATTTCATATATATATATATTTCACATTATATTAATAGTTCGAAAATTAAAAGATATATATCATCCATAGAACAAAATTAACTTTCATTTTTCAATCATTTTTAACATAAAATTAATGTATCAATTTTTTTCATATCTCTCTTTCTCTATATATATATATATATTAACATTTATAAAGGAAATAATAATTATATTATAATACGATCATAAAGATAATTATATTTTTAAAGAGAAATATTGTTTTCCTTAAAAATATATTTTTGTTACTAATTATGAACTCAGAACACTGGTGGCTGGTTTTAAAATTACAATATTGTACAGGATGCACACGTAGCTTCTGTAAGCTTTGCATTTACAAAAATACATTATTTGCTTATGACTAAAGTAGCACTATAAAAACATTAAGTACATTTTTTTTTTTTCTTTTTTTTTTTTTTCCTTTAGTTTATTGTTCAAATTTGAAAAGCTTAATCTCTCTTTCATAAAGCAAAATAATTTATCATATTATTGAGAATGTCACTCACCAATACAGATTAATACATATATATTTTGTTAATTATTACATATTGCTTTACATAATTCATCGTTTAAATAAATAGAAAATAATAATTTAAAAGAATTTTATTTCTTAAAAATTATTTTACTTTTAATGTCTTCTAAAAATAATATTTTTAATATTAACAAATTTTATTCTCGTTTATAATTTTAAACCATTTATTATCTCTAATAATATTTATTAAAAATCTCACTAATGCCTGATATGAGCGATTTGGAATGTATTGATTGGAATGTTTTGTTGTAAAATTGTTTCATGAGCCATAAGAATTAGTAAACCTTTTTGAAAACAATGTTTCAAGTTGCATTGTCTCAATTTAAGCGAAGGTAATATAAAACTCAATTTTATTGAAGCTGGAATAATTGAGATTGACAATATTTATTATTATTCATATTGCTCATATAGTATATACATATATATTATATATATAGGCAGTATTATTAATGTGTAGTAGAATATAGAGATTATGTTGAATGAGTAATTGTATTATTTTCAGTGTATTTCTATTTTCTAAGCGCTTGAAAACATATGTTATTAAACACATTAAGAGGGTACTCATCAGTTGTTAATACGTAGACTGTGTGGGTATGCATAATAATTATTTTTTAGAAACGTCTGCGCAGGAGCCTCAGCATACGCAACAAATGCAGCAGCCATCAAGGCATTAAGGTATATTTATACTAACCTGAGCGCAGCGATTCTCTCTATAAAAACAATTATGCACTTTCTGATGCACCTTCTGGCTGCTTCTGTTTATATGTTTCTTCATATCGTTAGGCATAATTTTATACGCACTGTGCTCTCTTGTTTGTCCACTAAATTTTTCTTGTAGTGAAAACGTACAGTGAAAATGTCCGATTAAAGTTAAAGAAGAACGTGTGGATCAGTACTTGTACTATGCTTCAATATAAAAATAATTATCAAAAGAAAATTAATATCAAAATAAAATCTTCCATATATACACACACACACATATATATATATATGTGTGTAGTCTATTATATTATCTGAAATAAAATTGATTTTGCATTCTATCCCTTTTTTGTTACTTTTAAATGTGAGTAAAGTTTCACAATTTTTTAGATTTTCTTGTGAGCTTCCTTGTTATGAGTTCATTTACTTTAAAATATCAAATTACCAAATTGCTAATTGCTAAATGAAATTAGAGAGTACTCTGTTAGCATGCTTAGTGTGCTTCATTTTACTATTTTACAAATGAGTTTTATATTCCAATGAAGTCCTCTTTGAATAAATCTTGTTTCCTTTAAAAATGTGTGTTTATATAAAAATTCATAAAGATAATATTATTTTAAACAGTCTATCCATTGCTATTTATATAATTGAAAGTAAATATTTTTCAGTTTTCTCTTTTTCTCAATCTTTGAAAATATGTTTTGTCACATTTATGTCACTACCTTTCATATCCTGCATATTACAAAATCTAAGTATTGTCTGTTATTTTACATAACTTTCTAATCTTAGAATGTAATTTGTCATCTTATCCATCTTCTATTTCGTATTAATCATGAATGCATATTACTAATAGCTTAATATGTTGTCTTCGTCTTCATTAAAAATTTTATGTAGTTTTTGTTTATTCATATGTCAGACTTTCATATGAGCCTTGCTATTTTGTCAACGACAAAAAAATTTTCCATACAGTTATTATTATGAAATATGTGATGTTCTGTTTCGTACATACGAAACTTCTCACACGTAATGTGCTTTTGTGTAGGCTTTAATTAGCAGTGAACATTCTACAACTGTTGTAAAAGAAACAATTGTGCAAGAAAATGGCAAAGTATTGGCAGATAACGAAGAAGGAACTCATCGAGCGTATGGTATTCGTTCGGACTATTATGACAACAAAAACAGTAGACCATTACGATTAAAGAAAAAATTGTATGAATTTTATACAGCACCAATTACAAAATTTTGGGCCAATGCTGTAAGTATATTCAAGGATTACTTTTTTAAATTTAATGTGAATCCTTTTAGAAAATTAATTAAAATATTTTTATTTAACAATAAACAATTATTAATTCTTTATATACACCTGTATTGTTATAATATTTTAAATATTTCATTTTCAGATAGCATATATTGTCTTTTTACTTTTATTTTCGTATTGTATACTTATACAAATGGGTGAACATCCGTCGCTAGCAGAAATTTATGCGATTTCTTATATCTGTACATTGGGATGCGAAAAAGTACGAGAAATAGCAACATCTGAACCAGCAAAGCTCTCTCATAAATTCAGCGTTTGGGCCTGGAACATGTGGAATCCTTGTGACGCAGCCGCAATAATATTTTTTCAAATCGGACTTGCTTTGAGATTACGTCATTCAACCTTTGATGTAGGTCGAGTTATATATTGTGTTGATTGTATTTATTGGTATTTAAGAATACTTAATATTCTCGGAGTCAACAAATACTTAGGTATGTCTTATTAAAATTAATATTTTAAACTTGTCTAATTTTAAAACTTCCAAAATGTGCAATTACAATGTATGTCATCATTGTAAATAATAATAATTGTTGTTGGGTAGGTCCATTGGTCACAATGATGGGTAAAATGGTTAAAAACATGATATATTTCGTAGTCCTTTTACTAGTTGTTCTCATGAGTTTTGGAGTATCAAGACAAGCTATATTAAATCCTAATGCAGAACCAAAATGGCGAATAGTCCGTGATGTACGTGTGTTTTCTTTTATAGCGATAATAGAAAAATTATTTTATAATTTATTCAATAGACATCTTCCTATCCTTTGTTGTAGATTTTTATGGAACCTTATTTCATGCTTTACGGAGAAGTGTATGCGGATAATATAGATCCTGATTGTGGAAATGAACCAGGCATGCCGGAATGTCTTCCAGGTCGTTGGATCACGCCAGCAGTTATGTCCGTATATCTTTTAGTTGCAAACATATTATTAATAAATTTGTTGATCGCGGTTTTCAATAATATATTCAACGAGGTTAACGCCGTTGCACATCAAGTATGGATGTTCCAACGTTTTACCGTTGTGATGGAATATGAGCAAAAACCAGTTTTACCTCCACCTCTTATCGCGGTCTGCCATATATATTTATTAGTAAAATATTTACTGAGACACCTGACGCGTGGTAAAAGAAGTACAGGTGAAACATGCGATAATGGTCTTAAATTATTTCTCGAGGCTGACGATATGGAACGTTTATATGATTTTGAAGAAGATTGCGTTGAGGGATACTTTCGCGAGCAAGAACTGAAATTACAAATGTCTACGGAAGAACGCGTTAAAATTACAACGGAAAGAGTTGAAAATATGCATCAGAAAATAGAGGATATCGATAAAAAGGAACATACGCAGAACGCTTCGCTTCAGGTAATTCAGATTAATCGATGATTTAAAAAAAAAAAGAACTTGTAAGAAATATATAAAAACGTTATGAAAATTTATGAAATCGTATATATTGAATTTTTAGGCCGTAGAATTCCGTATTCGCAAATTGGAAGAATTAAGCGAACAAACATTGGCGCATCTTGGTGTAATACATCGTTTCATGGCAACGCACATGCCCAACGAAGGACTTCCTATGACTTTTGATATAGACATTCGTCAACGCAGAGTCTCTGAAAGATCGGATGCTTTTTCAGAGACTGATTCTCATACTCAATTACCTAGTCTCATATTACGACGTAAGCGACTTTTGCGTTCTCAAACCGATGCCACATTTTTAAACATGGAGCAACCATTGGAGGACGACGCTTTGAAGAATTCAGAAACTATAACGTCTCGTGAGAATCTAAGTAGAAACGATTCCTCTGTAAGCATCATTGATCCTCAGAATGTTCAAGAAGACGTTAAGACTACTACGAGTCAAGAAAGCGAAGTGAGCAAAGATGTGGGAGAAGTGGAATCAACGATAAAAAAAGAAGTATCGTTAGAGAGAGAAGTTAGCAGCGAAGCTCCTGCTTCGGAACCATTGAGACAAGACTCGACGGAACGTCCGATTAGACAAACTAGTAGAACTCGTTCGGAGTCTGACGACGTAGTAATGATTCCACCGCCAAATATACAAAGAGGTGTTACATGGGCGGAACCACGTGTCGCTGTGATTCCATCTTCCGTTACTTCAGCTGGTAGTACCCAAAGATCCATACTTTTGGCGATGCGTGCCGAATATACTAGTATAACTGACGAATTAGAAAGTTATTGCGGTCTTCTTAGTCCACCAAGAACGCCACCAGTTTCACCTCCCTTATCCAGGAATAGAAATGTATCGGAAATTAATAATCCTGAGATGGCTTGGCAAATAGAGAACGAACATTTAAGGGATGCCGAAGAGTGCGATTATCAACAAATGGAAGATTTAATTCAACGACGTTACAAAGAGGACGACGATGAATCCAGTAATCCACCCGAGGATGGTGCTACTGCTAACTTCTTTGCCATATCCAACGAACATCGTCAATTACGAAGATCTTCTGCGATCGACGAAGACTCTCGTAGACCACCACCTACGATCAGTGTTACCAGAGAGATCGAGCAAACACTTTCACGGCCACCTGCGATAAGAGACGCCGAATCTCCCGATCCAAGCGATAAAAATATGAGTACTGTACCAGCGCCAGCTTCTGAAACTATGTGTTGAGGTAATCCAAAATATCGCTCACCACACACTACGTATACTTTTACTATGTGTGTGTGTGTGATCCGATACAATGAGGCTATAGTTTAAGTATCTGTTAGTTAGACATTTTTCTTTTTAATTAAATAATCGATCGAATTTGTACAGTGAATTTGTAGAGTTCTCATTGTCTCGAGAGAATTCATTATATCGAACGTTGAACGGCAAAAAAGATTTTGCATCTTTTGCAAAATCTTTGCTTTTTTTTTTTTTTTTTTTTTTTTAGATCGATTGCTATGCCTGCAACTAAACAATCATTTTTTCATGTCTCTATTTTCATGCTAATAAGATCATTTAGTATATTCAATACGTTCACACAATGCACGTGATACATAATTTTATTTATAAGATAAGGCACTTTTGAGAATTTAACATTTTTACGTGAGCACTTTTGGTATCTTTTGTGAACTGGAAGCTATATGAGTTCACTAAGGGCATAAATTTTTGTGCCTATTTGGTGGTACAATGTCAACCGTAATAATCCATAAAAAAATATCGATTGTTAAGCCTTTTTATATATATAAAAAAAAAAAAAAGAAGAAAAAGACAAAAAAAATCGTCATTTATGAGATCTTTTCATATGATCATAACGAAAATATGTACTTCTTTATTTGTACTTAGGAAATTATTGTATTACTGTTTGTTATATATATATATATATGCTGGCTATAAAACAGTAGTATACTATTATAAATACACTATCCATATTTGTATGGTTATAAACACTTTAGTGTCACCATACATTTGGAATTTTACTTTTCGATATATAGTACTTAGTGTTTTACTTCGAATTTTTTTTTTCTTTCTTTTTTTTTTTTTTTTAATTATCTTTCTTTTAAAAAGCTTTAAGCAGTAATTGTAAACATTACGAATATTTATTAAAAATGAAATATGTATGAAAGAATGAAAAATCCAAGATTATATATATATATATATATATATATATATATATATATAATGTTTTCATGTAACTTTATTTATTTTAAAAAATAACAGAATGCTAGGTATAGTGTTAATTAATTCGTGTTTTTCTCTAGTACTACAAATAGATTACAATAACAAAATAAAAAAAAAAAAAAAAATACGATGTAGCATCGACTTCACTACTGTCATTCTCAGCTTTATTGTCTTTACTGCCGGATACTTTTAATGTATTTTGACACACACATATATGTATATATATATATATATATGTGTATATATAGGGCCTTATACGCACTTTCTACTGCGTCAGACTCAGACTTCACGGACCATTATAAGCGAACCATATCACGCGGATATGTTCCACGGAACAAGGCCAATCTGCGTTAGTACAATTGCAACTATTTAGAGGAACTTTGATACCTGCATCTAAATTGCCTAGTTATATAGAGAAATATATTGTGTATAGCTTATAAGTGTTTAAGAGGAAGTAAAGCTTGGAATAATTGTAGAAAATATGTATTGTATTCCGACACACAAATTGATACTCAATTTTGCTGCTCGTTTTTAATAATATGGTCTGGGTTTTTTCTTTCTCATTTTATTATTATTATTATTATTATTATTATTATTATTTTTTTTTTAATTCAATATTTCATAGCGTTCCTATTATAAATATCTCACAGTATATTATTTAATATATTCAATATCTTCTGTTTGAGATATATTATTATAATAATGGTATTTTTCATTTATAAATTCACGCGAATATTAATAAAATTTCATCAATGTCACGTACAAATTTAGAAATATCGTTAAGGAATTATACACGCTCCAATATGTGAGCTACGTTCTCCAATTAATTTATAATTGTTGTATGAATACATAATATTGGTTTTGGTGCTTTCGAAAAGCATGAAACGTAGTATTCCAAGGAGATAACTAATATCTAATATGTAACATTTTAGCACATTTACATAAAACTCTTAACTCGAGACACTATTTCTTTGTATCTAGTTTGAAAAAGTTTGTAAATGTTCATTTGTATATAATATCGATGTATTTGTATATTTAAAAAATTAAGTGCCATGCCATATATATATGTGTATGTATGTATGTATATATATGTGTATATATATATATATATATATATATATATATATACGCACACACATTATATACATTTAATGATATTGCAAGATAAAAAATTTTATATTTTAGGAGATCGTGCATTCTCATTTAGATGCACGTTTATTATTAGATTTTGATTTAGAGGATTTGTGTATCCTCTTTAGTTCAATTTTATTTCTATAAACGATTTAAATGAAAATTTTAGTAAGAATTTTAATCGTATCTTTTATATATGTGAAATTTTCGTTCTTATTTTATTTAGAACGAGAATATTTATTAAGAAACTTCTTTCATCGGAGTGATAATATAAATATGGCAATGTGGTAATTTGTAAATATACCTATATAAATAGCTAATAATTTCTTTAATAAAACAATCAACTAGGCAAAATGTTTCAATATCATATATATTAATTCGAATAGGACTAGTCATATGATACATGATTTTATTATTATATGCTAGAATGTGGAATATAAGCATAAGCACTGATGAAGTAATAATAGCATTAATATATCCCTTAAGTGTGTTGGAAAACATAAGTTATTTACTATTTACTATTCGATTATATTGAAACTATATGCGTCTTAGAAAATTTCCGATGTTAAAAATTATAATAAAAATGTTAAAAGTGAGGACTCTGTTAATGGTTCGGCTTATGAGATGAAAACATTCACATTTTCTTATTAAAACAATACGAATATCTGTTATATTAAAAGTATTGAATTACTTGGTACACTACACCGTTTATATCTCGATCTCATAAACCGATCCTGCTTATACATCGTGCTACGTTGGCAAAAGCACTTTATTAAAATTTTTGATGATATACTTGGATGTAACGCGCAATAATATCTCTTATACTGACGTTTCTTCTTATATATCTCATTAACTTACAAAGAAAAAAAAAAAAACAAAAAAAAAACAAAAAAAAAACAAAAAAGAAAAAGAAAAAAGAAAAGAAAACTGTAACTGTAAGAATTCATATGTTCGTTGCTCTATACAACGAAATTGTTAACTTATTCGGTAATAATAATTGTGAGGATATAGACATTTTTCTACTTACATTCGGAGGTGTCTCTCTAATGAATGTTTGATATTGAATTTTCATTGAATTTCGCAAGATAGACAAATCTTCTTATTGTTGAAAGAGAAATAATAATAATAATAACAATAGTAATAATAATAATAATAGTAATAATAATATTAATATTAATATTAATATTAATAATACGAAAGTATGAGGAGAAAAGGAAATAATATAAAATATAACATATGTAAATGTGTTATAATACTCACTGTTTGCGAGCGTGCATAACGTGAGATTATCAAATGACAAAAAAAGAATCGAATATTTAAACTTGTACACAAAGATCTACGACACGCATATACGCAATTTTCAAATCAAATCTATTCGATCGATACGATTAAACGTCGAAATAATTCATTAGACGATTTCCGTACTCGTCGTGTTTTAAATATTTCAAACCTTACCTCGAAGAAAACGACCCTTTGTACTCATTTATTTTCTTACGATAATTCTTCTCTCAGCCGAAAAATCAAAAAATATGATTTATTATACTTAATAGATATATAAAAATTATATGTAACGATATCGATCTCCGTATACGAGCCGGTAATAATGAAAGTATTTTTAAGTCGTTTGAGATATTAAAATTTTGTGTCAGAGACTCGCGCTATTTTTAACAATTTTTTTTTTTTAAGTATATAAAATAATTATTTTTTTCTGAAAAAAAATATATATATGTATATAGATCTTTCTTTTTTTTTGGTTTATCGTTATAGAAGAATAATTTTTAAATAATTCAAATCTAAAACGATCGAAATATCTCATATGAAACGAAAATTATGACTTAATGATAACTTTCGTAATAAACGGATCGTATGTACAACGAGAGATATTACAAAGTTTCCAATGTAAACGTATGTGTTCTAAATGGTAGAAATTATAGCGTATTATTAATATCAATGATATATACATGTGTATCTACGAACGATGATAAATAGGACGAATTTCTAATAACTTACAATTAGCCATAGAGTTACGGTATAAGAGTGCAAAGGGTTAAATAATTTAATCGTCGATTTCGAACGATTGATAATTGTTTCAACAATTAACGATATCATCGCCTTTTCATTCAAAATTATATAAAATTCACAATGGACGATCTTTCGATCTCTCTCTCTCTCTCTCTCTCTTTCGCATTTGCTAAATAATATATCTCAAAGTGAAAAGCATAAAAAAAAGCTGAAAAATTCTAGCAGCACGATTAGACTTAAAAACAAACAAATAAATAAATAAATAAATAAATATATATATCCATATATATATATATATGTGTGACAGATATTGTTATTGTACATATCTTTCTGTGATTCGTTTTGTGATTTTATTGAACAGGCAAATATATCTTGTCCAACGGCACCGATATAACTACAATTACGTTTTACTCGTAATTACGTATATATGTATGTATTAATACACACGTACACTATAGAAACCGTCGATGATCTTTAGAAAAAAATATCGTGCCTTTCTTTTTATACGAATCGTTCAAGACTCTAAATAAGTTCGTCAGTTTCATCTAATCGTGCTGGTTTCACAAAAATACGCGTCTCGTCGCACAATCGTGTATGTTGCTTTAATGAATGAGAGGAAACTGTAAAAATGAACAAAAAAGAAAAAAAAAAGAAAGAAAGAAAAAGAAAATCCGAAAAAGAACAATATACACACACACACACACACACATATTATGTGTATGTATGTATGTATGTATGTTGTATAGAACGTCATTAAAATCGATTATGTATAAATTTCATTTTTTCTTTTTTCTTTTTTGTTTCTTTTTTTTTCATTAATCGTTAAGCTCTTTTTCGTGATTTTCTTCTTTTTTTTTTTTGATCCGACGGATATGCGACAAATTATACGATATTATCTTCCACCTTTACTTTTGTAATTAGATCACTCTCTAATGGGAAATCTAATAAAGCTGAAATTTCATCGACATCGTTCCGTCAATATATTTCAAACAATAATAATTCGAAATAAGAAAGCGATCTATGTCGGATTCGTTTTTGTAAACTTCGAATTAAATTTAATTGAACATATGTATTTGTATATTGTTTATTATTTTATGGAGTACGCGCTTTGTCTATTAAATCAAAAATTGAAACTTTGTATGTTAGGGTAATTGATCAGTCATATCGAACGTATATATAATTCTGTAAATTGTTACTATAATATCATTTGTCTTGTTGTAGATAATTTTTATTCAATTTATATATATATATATATATATATATATATATATTTGCAATTTTTCGGAATTTTTAATAACGATTTCGATAATGATTTTAATTTTAAATTATAAATATAGCCGAGATGAAATGCATTAATTTTTGCATGTAATAATCGATCAAAGTTTGTATGTGTGTGTGTGTGTGCGTGCGCGCTTTTTTTCTACATCAACACGATTTCTGCTAAAAATCGAAAAGGCGAGTTATATAAAAATGTTTTATTTGAGACATGTGAATTTATCGATATATACAATACACGGATATAACAAAAAAAAAAAAGTTTGATTCAACGAAAGAAACTCCTTCTTGCGTCCTTATCTCGAACGAACCGATCGATCGATCGATCGAGATTGTTGTAACTCGACTTTAAATGGGGACATTGTAAGTGATATGAATCATTAAAATAAAAAATTTACGATTATGGTAACGAATGAATGTTTGTTATAAAGAGTTATTCGCGTGACCGACTCTTTTTACACGCAAACATAAAATTATTTACCTGATATTCATATCTCCTTTCGTTTTAAAATAATTATAGTATGTATATATATATATAATAAAAAACCGACGAAAGATTATTCAAATTCAGTTTAACGAAGCAACTCAATCGCGAAGTAGTCCCGAAGTGATCCCGTTTGATTTAGAGAAAACATTATATTTCGAATAAATTATGAAGATATTAAATTCAATTAGAGGAAGATGGAAGTTCGTTGGAAAGTTTGGTGCGTTGAAACGTATAAGAAATGTCTCTATTAATAAAAATAAAATGATCGATTCGTTCCTCGAAAGCATCAATACAAATTATACGAACAATATACGTTTTTATCAACATCCAGTAGAGAAGTATGGATCATTGAAATTATTTTGCGTGTATATTCGAGTGTTTTATCTTTTGTTTTATTTTAATTACCATACATTTTCTTTGTCATTATCAATTGTTAAAATCATTTGACTAATATTGAAAAATATCTATGTTTCATAGAATCATCTGGTTAATTGTTTATATAATAGCGATAATCAGTATGTCATTTATAATATTTGACATGACTTTGGAATATCAAGATAGTCCAACAGTAACTACCGTCGAAACCAATAAATATCCGATACAAGAAATTAATTATCCGGCTATATCTATTTGTAATATCAATAAAATTAGTTTATCGTACGCTATCGATCTCGCGGAAGAACTGTACGTATTCAATTCTAATCATATAATTGAATAAATTATTTCATTATACAAATTACACAGCTTGGAGTTTAAAACCACAACGTATAATTTTAATTTGACCGTCGAAGAATTAACAAGTATGATAATTATCATGGGTAATTTTTATCATTTCGATATTAAAGAGGACGAATTGAAACAAGCATATTCGTTGCATACTATACTTGAACGTGGATATAATGGTTATAATGTTGAAAGAATAATGAAAAGGGTATTAAAAATTAATATAGCATGTTAAAATGAATATATTTTTGATATATATTTTTAAATTATATATGTATATATATATATATATATATTTTAATTTTTATCATAGTTATTACCAAGATGTAGGTCGATTTTATGGCAGTGTTCTTGGAACGGTAAGGATCAAGATTGTAACGAAATATTTTTTCTAAAAAAGACGAGCGACGGCCATTGTTGTACATTTAATTCCGCACGACGCTTTAATGATTTCGACGAGTTAGTATTTTGATATTCCTCCTGTAAAGTTCAATCAAATATTAAAAAAAAAAAAAAATCTTTATATACAGCACAGATTCTTTTATATTTGCATCTAAAACGGTAGAACGTTCGAAGGAAACTGGTTCAGAATATGGATTATCTGTTTTATTAAATCCTCTTTTATATGATTACACTTACAAACTTCTTCCGATATTGGGTTTCAAGGTATGTTAATGAATAATATATATATATTATATTATATACATATATAATAATATATTATAATATGTATAATATATATATATATAAATTAAAGATATTATTTTCTACAGATATTGATATATTCATCTTTTGATTATCCTAACACATTTAATGGTGGAGTACGAGAGATCTTTGTTCCCCCGAAAGTAGAAATGTTCTTGAATTTGAACGCGTTTAGCTTTTATTCGATGCCAGTAAGTCGTGATAATAAATTAAAGATATTGAATAAAATAGATTCACTTTTATTACAGGACGTTATAGACTATGATATCAATCAAAGGGATTGCTTATTTAGCATGGAACAAGCCAAAAAATTCGGAGGATATTATTCGTACACGAATTGTATATCCCATTGTCGTACACTAGATATTATTTCCTTTTGTAAATGTATTCCTTTCTTTTATTTGGTCACTCCAGATATGGGTAAAACATGATTTATTAATAAATGGAAAATATTTAGATTAAAATAATCAAACGATCTAGATTTAAATTAATTCACTTGGACGTTCTTTCTTAGCTGACGTAAGAAATTGTAATCTCAAAGATTTACTATGTTTGAAGAAGTATAGAGGTTTGTAAAAATATATATATATATATATATATGTTTAAATCATATATTTATAAATCATTAAAATTATTAAAAATTTTATCTTTATATTAAAGAGAGATGGTTACATCTGGAACCTAGATATGAAAAATTCATGGAACCATTTCATGAAACAAAACTTCCAGATGGATCTTGCTGTATAACTTGCAATTGTCTTCCATCTTGCGAGGACATCACATATACCGTGTCTACCAGTGATATTCCATTAAATATTCCGTATCTATATTGGAATAGGTAAATATAAAGAAAAATGAAGGAATTACAAAATATTTAGTTGAATGGAAATCGAATTAATTCAAATATATTTTTCATGTAAATATATATATAGGAAAAAAACTCGTATAAATAATCACAGCTTAGTACATATCTATTTTGGATCATCTGGTACAACGAGAATAAGACAAGATATGCTTTTGTATTGGTACGAACTCATGAGTAAGCGTTCTATACATTTCAAAATATACAATTCCTTATATCAATTTATTATTATTAATGTTATCATTAAAATTATATAACAATTAATTTTCTTAGGTAATTATGGAGGCATCTGTAGTTTCTTTTTGGGCATTAGTATAATAAGTTTGATCGAAATGCTTTACTTTTTTATTATACGTCGTATCAAATCCGAATCACCACCAATAATGACAACTAATTCGGCAAATAATGTTAACATTAAAACAATTAATATCGAGCCTAGAGAATCGGAGAGAGCGATCTTGTATTGGAAAGAAATAAGTGGAGCAGTTTCTAAGGATATCGATCTAACGCCTCTATCATTGAATCGATAAATTTAACAAATAAATCGATGTTTAACATGAATCATCAGTATCAACGTGATGTACGATGATACATAGATACAGCGTTTTATACCAAAGGAATATTTACTAAGAGATCTAATCTCTTGAGATTATATTTAAGTCATAGAGATAAGATAAACTCGTTGGCCATATATTTACCTGTTCAATCATGAAATTAGCAATCATTACATTCTTCAAAATAGAAATAAAACAGTATCTGTAAATTTACGAAAGAGTTATAGCTGTATATTGTTGATAGCGCGTATTAAAAAATTTTAGAGTCAACGCTTGTGCATGGGAAATAATTTACTTTGCAAACCAAATAGGTTGTTTTAAAAATTAGATCCAATAGCGAATTAGAGCGAGTATTCTATACACATATCTTTAAGAAATTATATCAGAAATATATATAATCTATTGAAATACGATAAGTAATGTAAGTACTTGAAAGTTTAGTTGGAATTAGAAAAGAAAAAAATCATTGAAATATGCAGCAATTCGCCCGGTAGTACTTACGCTATATAATTATATATATATATATATATAATTTAGTTACAGATTTTAAATATAATTCAGACATAATTTTCAATATATCGCAAGTACTACCGACCCAGGTCCCACCACGAGGAGGTTGCTGCATCTGGGGACCCACGGGCTAACGAGGACTCTACTTTAAAATTCGCGTGACCGACGTGATCAAATTATCGGCGTTCTATAAAACGAAGTCCCCGGTAGGACTTAATCGCGCCCGAACACTCCCGTGAGTGTTATAATAACGGTGACTCTACTCTAAATTCGCGTTCGCGACGTTTCACGCACTAACCGAGAATTCAGGTGGCTAACTGGAAGAGGGTCAGTCCACGCTTACGGATAGCACACCATATTACTCGGCAGCACATAAACCGACACACGATCGGTCATTTATTCGTTTTAGCAATCAAACGGAGTCCTTTACCGTAGGACTTTTAATCGCGCCCGAGAACACCGTACCTGTGCCCGCCGACACAGGAGTAAGTGTTCTTCCTATCCTACCCGTATTCGCGTGTAGCAATCGAATATGAATCGGACCATACCAAGATACATAGGTTTCTCACCGATATATCGAAACCCGCAAAGAAAAGAAGAAGAAGAAGAGAAAGAGAAGAAAAGAAAGTCGGAACATGTGCGCACGTGAAATATAGAAGATAGAATTCAGAAGAAAAGAAAGAAAGGATATCTGGAAAGTATAATGAAACACATGCACGTGTGAAAACGATGAAATAGAAAAGAAAAGATAGATGTACAATATTGCTACACCCGAGCGTAACTGGAGTATGAAAATCGAGCTCGATTTTGCGATACTGAAAGGAGACCCGCACAGAAGCCCGCGCCCATGAACCCCACTCATGGGACCCACCCGATAGAAACTATAATAATTAATATCGAACAACTATTTCAATTATTATAGAACTATGAGTTTCAATGAATAGAAATGACTGTACGCTTATTGCTGAATATACGGAAGATGTAAGAAACAATGTAAAATGTAATTAGGAATTACGTATATGATTATGAAAAAGGCTTAAAGAACGCAGCCATTCGCTCGGAAATACTTGCAGGCTATAAGATGTCGATACATCACAAGTACTCCCGACCCAGGTCCCACCGCGTGGAGGTTGCTGCTTCTGGAGACCCGCGGACTAACGGTGACTCTACTTTTTACTACTTCTACTACTATCAAGAAAGCAAAGCAACGGGGCGATCTCCACTCCCGACGAATTCAAGCCTCCAAACGCTAAAATTGCAGCCCCATGCGTCTCCGCATTTGGGAACCGACTTACGCATAGCTCAACTATCCAACACCGGAAGCTTCGATCACCACTTGAGCACAACCGATTGTGCTTCGCGACAAACGCCGGAACCCAACATTGAATCCTACCGCACTCGCAGATACTTACGCGAGTATTCCGGAAACACTCACGCGAGTATGTCGAGTACGTTGGAGCCAATTTTGGACTTAATCGCGCCCGAGAACACCAACGCCTATGCCAGCCGACATAAGCGAGTGTCCTTCTATCTTGCCCGAACGGGAGAAAAGAAATCCTTCTACGCCTGAGGTAGAAAGATTCTTTAAACACCCGTATAACAATCTAAATCCCTCGATGGTCCTTGGGCGATGAAACGATGGCTGCATCTGGAAAGAAACGGTCTAACGGGGATTCTACTCTAAAATCCGCGAACCGAGATGCCTTTCCACTTCGGGAGCTTCGGGCTTCTCAGCAAACTGGAGATGTGTAAAACCCCGCTTACAGATTGCTCCACTGTCCACACCGTCAGCTTCGGATATCTCGAGACACGACCGGTCGTGTCTATATTTCGACTTTAAAAATCAAAGCGTAGTCCTCGGTAGGACTAAATCTCGCGACCGCTAACACCCAAGCGCGTGCCGGCCGTCACGCGCGTGAGTGTTTTCCCTATCATTCGCGTACGGAAGCAAGGAGACATACCCTTCCTGCATATAATAAAGATTATATGCAGAGAGGTTCCTTTAACTTCCGTGGAAAAATCCCACGATGATAGGTCCAGCGATCACCTAACTTGAAACAGAAAAAGAACAAAAGAATATGAATAAAACATGAATAAAAATTAAAAAGATAACACAAATTAAATATAAAAGCAAAAATTAAAAAGATAAAAATTAAATATAAGTGCAAAAATTATATACAAAATTATATGCAAAAAGACATACATTTTATTATTTATAATTATATTAATCAAAGATTTCCCTGTAAGATATTAATTTCACGATGATCGATTCCTCGATGATCGCTCTCTCGATGATCTAATCTGAAACAAAAAAGAGTAAAAAAAGATGAAAAGAACGAAAAAAATAAAAAGAAAAGAGAAAAGGAAAAGAAGAAAAAAATGAAAAACAAAAATCGAGAGAATTTGCGTAAATGAGCGTGAGAAAAATGGAATTTCGAACGATGGGTGTGCACCTCGATGATCGGTTTACACGACGAAAATCAGAATACCATAATTGAATTGGATCTTTCCTCAATGAAAGAACGAAACCCGCCTAAGGCCCACACCCGAGGGCCCCTCCCAAGGGTCCCACCCGAAACTAATGATTAATAAAAGTGATTCATATAGTAAATAAAAGTATATAATTAATGTAATTATCAAAAGTATACAATTAATAAAAGTATATAAGTAATAAAATTGAATAAGGATAAATACGAATGATAACCAACATAACTGCGACGGAGAAGCTTTCTGTGCGTTTTGTTAGAAAATTAATCAAAAATTTATTTATATTCCAATTTATTTATTTGTTGAAATATAACTAACAAATTAAAATGTAATCGATTCAACGTTTCATTGAACTTAGACAAACGAGAGATACTGTAAAATTATAGAAATATGCAGCCATTCGCCCGGTAATACTTGCGTTTTATAATGAAATGTATAATTTAGTTATAGATGTTAAATATAATGAAGATATAGATTTATATATTTCGCAAGTACTACCGACCCAGGTCCCACCGCGTGGAGGTTGCTGCAGTTGGAGACCCACGGGCTAACGGGGACTCTACTCTAAAATTCGCGTGACCGACGTGTTCAAATTATCGGCGTTCTATAAAACGAAGTCCCCGGTAGGACTTAATCGCGCCCGAACACTCCCGTGAGTGTTATAATAACGGTGACTCTACTCTAAATTCGCGTTCGCGACGTTTCACGCACTAACCGAGAATTCAGGTGGCTAACTGGAGGAGGGTCAGTCCACGCTTACGGATAGCAAACCATACTACTCGGCAGCACATAAACCGACACACGATCGGTCATTTATTCGTTTTAGCAATCAAACGGAGTCCTTTACCGTAGGACTTTTAATCGCGCCCGAGAACACCGTGCCTGTGCCCGCCGACATAGGCGTAAGTGTTCTTCCTACTCTACCCGTATTCGCGTCTAGCAATCGATTATGAAACGATCCTTTCAACGATATATCGGAACCTCGCCGATATATCGAAAACCACGAAGAGGAGAAAGAGGAAAAGAAAACCGGAACATGCGCACACGTGAAAACGATAAAACTCGGAAGAATGGAGAGAAAGCATATCCGGAAGTTATAACGAACACATGCACCTGTGAAAACGAAATGAAATTGAAATGAAAAGATGGACATAGAAAAGAAAAGAAAAGAAAAGAGAAAATGAATTCGACCGAAATCAGAGAGTACGGAAATCGAGCTGAATTTTTCGGTACTGAAAGAAGGAGACCCGCACAGAAGCCCACGCCCAAGGGCCCATCCCAAGGGACCCACCCGAGAGAAACTATGATAATTAATCTCGAATAATTGTTTCAATTATTACATAGCTGTGCCTTTCAATGAATTGAAATGATTGCATATTTATTGCCGAATATACGGAAAGTGTAAGAAAGAATGTACGTCCTTCGATGTTCAATTTGGAATTACACAGAAGAAATTGTAGAAAAGCCGTAAAGAACGCAGCCATTCGCTCGGCAATACTTGCACACCATAAGATTTTGACGAAAAGCAAGTACTTCCGACCCAGGTCCCACCGCGTGGAGGTTGCTGCAGTTGGAGACCCACGGACTAACGGGGTCTCTACTATAAATTTCGCGTGATCGGTGCGATCAAATAAACGACGTTCAATAAAACGAAGTCCTCGGTAGGACTTTTAATCGCGCCCGAACACTTCCGTGAGTGTTAACATAACGGTGACTCTAGTCTAAATTCGCGTTCGCGACGTTTCACGCACTAACCGAGAATTCAGGCGGCTAACTGGAGGAGGGTCAGTCCACGCTTACGGATAGCAAACCATACTACTCGGCAGCACATAAACCGACACACACCGATCATTTATTCGTTTCAGCAATCAAACGAAGTCCATTTGCGTAGGACTTTTAATCGCGCCCGAGAACACCACGCCTGTACTCGCCGGCACACGCGCGAGTGTTCTTCCTATCCTACCCGTATTCCGCGCGGATATATCGAGATTCGCGAAGAAGAGGAAAAGAAGAAGAGAAAGAGAAGGAAAGAAGAAGAAAATGAGAAGAGAAGAAAGCCAGAACGTGCGCACATATGAAAAGGATGAAGCAGAACAGAAAGGAAAGAAAAGAATATGTGTAAGATGCAATGGAACACATGCATGTGTAGAAAAATCGAAATTGGATAGAAAAGATGGATGTAGAAGAATCGGTACACTCGACGAAAACCAGAGTACAAAAATTCAGCTCGATTTTTCCGTACAGAAAGAAGGAGACCCGCACAAAAGCCCACGCCCAAGGGCCCATCCCAAGGGACCCACCCGAGAGAAACTATAACAATTATTCTCCAATAATTATCATATAGGTATGCCTTTCAATAAATAGAAGTGACTGTGCACGTACTCCGAAATTTAGTTTGAATTCGATGGAAAAGATCTTGGAAAAATATTTAAATGTGCAGCCATTCGCTCGGAGATACTTGCAGCTTATAAGATTTCGATATATAACAAGTACTACCGACCCAGGTCCCACCGCGTGGAGGTTGCTGCTTCTGGAGACCCGCGGACTAACGGTGACTCTACTTTTTACTACTTCTACTACTATCAAGAAAGCAAAGCAACGGGGCGATCTCCACTCCCGACGAATTCAAGCCTCCAAACGCTAAAATTGCAGCCCCATGCGTCTCCGCATTTGGGAACCGACTTACGCATAGCTCAACTATCCAACATCGGAAGCTTCGATCACCGCTTGAGCACGACCGGTAGTGCTTTCGCGACAAACGCCGGAACCCAAAATTTAATCCTACCGCACTCACAAATACTTACGCGAGTATTCCGGAAACACTCACGCGA
>NC_057690.1:1100146-1102383 GCF_014466175.1 Vespula pensylvanica | reverse complement strand
CACCGCGAGGAGGTTGCTGCTTCTGGAGACCCACGGACTAACGGTGACTCTACTTTTTACTACTACACTACCATCAAGAAAGCAAAGCAACGGGGCGATCTCCACTCCCGACGAATTCAAGCCTCCAAACGCTAAAATTGCAGCCCCATGCGTTTCCGCATTTGGGAACCGACTTACGCATAGCTCAACTATCCAACACCGGAAGCTTCGATCACCACTTGAGCACAACCGATTGTGCTTCGCGACAAACGCCGGAATCCAAAATTGAATCCTACCGCACTCACAGATACTTACGCGAGTATGCCGGAAACACTCACGCGAGTATGTTGAGTACGTTGGAGCCAAGTTTGGACTTAATCGCGCCCGAGAACACCAACGCCTATGCCAGCCGACGTAAGCGAGTGTCCTTCTATCTTGCCCGAACGGGAGAAAAGAAATCCTTCTACGCCTGAGGTAGAAAGATTCTTTAAACACCCGTATAAAAATCTAAATCCCTCGATGGTCCTTGGGCGATGAAACGATGGCTGCATCTGGAAAGAAACGATCTAACGAGGATTCTACTCTAAAATCCGCGAACCGAGATGCCTTTCCGCTTCGGGAGCTTCGGGCTTCTCAGCAAACTGGAGATGTGTAAAACCCCGCTTACAGATTGCTCCACTGTCCACACCGTCAGCTTCGGATATCTCGAGACACGACCGGTCGTGTCTATATTTCGACTTCAAAAATCAAAACGTAGTCCTCGGTAGGACTAAATCTCGCGACCGCTAACACCCAAGCGCGTGCCGGCCGTCACGCGCGTGAGTGTTTTCCCTATCATTCGCGTACGGAAGCAAGGAGACATACCCTTCCTGCATATAATAAAGATTATATGCAGAGAGGTTCCTTTAACTTCCGTGGAAAAATCCCACGATGATAGATCCAGCGATCACCTAACTTGAAACAGAAAAAGAAAAAAGAAAAAGGTAATTACATGCAAAAATAATATGCAATATTATATGCAAACGGCCATTTATATATAAATATATATATTTAAAATCAAAATACAATTAAACAATAATATTAATAATTAAAAAATAAGTTAATGATTAAATAAAATGAAATAAAAAACAAATATATAATTAAAACTTCCCTGTAAAAATTTAATTTCACGATGATCGATCCCCCGATGATCTAACTAGAAACAAAAATAAGTTAAAGAAAAAGATGTACTTATATGCAAAAATAATATGCAATATTATATGCAACACGTCATTTATATATAAATATATATTTAAAATCAAAATACAATTAAACAATAATATTAATAATCAAAAAATAAGTTAATGATTAAATAAAATGAAATAAAAAACAAATATATGATTAAAACTTCCCTGTAAAAATTTAATTTCACGACGATCGATCCCCCGATGATCTAACCTGAAACAGAAAAATTAAAGAAGAAGGGGTAATTATATGTAAAAATAATATGCAAAATTATATATTTATATTCAATAACTTCCCTGTAAAAATCTAATTTCACGATTATAGATTCTTCGATAATCGGTTCCTCGATGAGCTAACCTGAAACAGAAGAAGAATAAAAGAAGAAGAGCAAAGGAGAAAGAGAAAAAAGAAAGGAGGAAAAGAAAAGAAAAGAAAAAGAGACAAAGAATTTCAAAAGATGCCGAGACGGCAACCCGCCAAAAGGCCCACACCCGAAGGCCCCTCCCAAGGGTCCCACCCGAGACTAATCATTAATAAAAATTAATATAATGAATAACGGGATATAATTAATATTATTAAAGAAAGTATGTAATTAATGAAAGTAAATAAGAATAAATAGGAACGAAAGAGAACATAAGAGCGACAGAAAAGTTTTCTATGCATTTTCTTAGAAAATTAATTTAGAATTTTGATATATTGAATTTATCTATCTGTCGAAATATAACTAACAATTGAAAATATAATTAATATAACGTCTCATTGAAATTAAACAGGAAAGAGATTTTGGAAAACTATCGAAATATGCAGCCATTCGCCCGGTAGTACTTGCACCATATATAGTTATATATATATAATTTAGTTATAGATTTTAGATATAATTTAGACATAGATTTCCATATATCGTAAGTACTACCGACCCAGGTCTCACCACTTGGAGGTTGCTGCATTTGGAGACCCACGGGCTAACGGGGATTTTACTTTACATTCGCGTTCGAGATGTCTTTCCGCTTCGGGAGTTTCAGGTTTTTCGGAAA
>NC_057690.1:1095755-1100046 GCF_014466175.1 Vespula pensylvanica | reverse complement strand
GATGATAGGTCCAGCGATCATCTAACTTGAAACAGAAAAAGAAAAAAGAAAAAGATAGTTATATTCAAAAATAATATGCAATATTATATGCAAACAGCCATTTATATATAAATATATATTTAAAATCAAAATATAATTAAACAATAATATTAATAATTAAAAAATAAGTTAATGATTAAATAAAATAAAATAAAAAACAAATATACGATTAAAATTTCCCTGTAAAAATTTAATTTCACGATGATCGATCCCCCGATGATCTAACCTGGAACAGAAAAGTTAAAGAAGAAGAGTTAATTATATGCAAAAGTAATATGCAAAATTATATATTTATATTTAATAACTTCCCTGTAAAAATCTAATTTCACAATTATAGATTCTTCGATAATCGGTCCCTCGATGAGCTAACCTGAAACAGAAGAAGAATAAAAGAAGAAGAGCAAAGGAGAAAGAGAAAAAAGAAAGGAGAAAAAGAAAAGAAAAGAAAAAGAGACAAAATATTTCAAAAGATGCCGAGACGGCAACCCGCCAAAAGGCCCACACCCGAGGGCCCATCCCACGGGTCCCACCCGAGACTAATCATTAATAAAAATTAATATAACGAATAACAGGACATAATTAATATTATTAAAGAAAGTATGTAATTAATGAAAGTAAATAAGAATAAATAGGTACGAAAGAGAACATAAAAGCGACAGAAGAGTTTTCTATGCATTTTCTTAGAAAATTAACTTAGAATTTTGATATATTGACTTTATTTATCTGTCGAAATATAACTAACAATTGAAAATATAATTAATATAACGTCTCATTGAAATTAAACGGAAAAGAGATTTTGGAAAACCATTGAAATATGCAGCCATTCGCCCGGTAGTACTTGAACTATATATAGTTATATATATAATTTAGTTATAGATTTTAGATATAATTTAGACATAGATTTCCGTATATCGTAAGTACTACCGACCCAGGTCCCACCACTTGGAGGTTACTGCATCTGAGGACCCACGGGCTAACGGGGACTCTACTCTACATTCGCGTTCGAGATGTCTTTCCGCTTCGGGAGTTTCAGGTTTTTCGGAAAACTGGAGATGGACGAAATCCTGTTGAAGAAAAGCTCCACCGTCCACACCTTCAGCTTCAGACATCTCGAGACACGACCGGTCGTGTCTATATTTCAAAAATCAAAACGTAGTCCTCGGGAGGACTTAATTTCGCGATCGCGAACACTCACGCGTGTGACGACCAACACGCACGTGAGTGTTTTCCCTATCATTCGCGTACGGAAGCAAGGAGACATATCCTCTTTGAATATAATATGAATTATATGCAGAGAGGTTCCATTAACTTCCGTGTAAAAATTCCATGATGATCGACCCATCGATGATTTAGAAACAGGAAAAGATGAAGAGTAAAAGAGTAAAAGATGAGACGAAGAAAAAGAAACAAAGAGAATTGAAAAGCAACAGAAGAAGAGAAAAAGGAGAAAAGAAATTGGTAATATGCGTGCAAGTGCGCGAAAAAAGAAAGATAGAACTCAGAACGATGAGTGAAATATTTCAAATATATATATATACACACATTAGTTACGAGAAATAAAATTTTGAAGGTAATTCATATTAAATTTATAAGAGAAAATCAAAATGAAAAATTTTCGATCATAATCTAATTTATATATTTATATATTCTTTTCCCGTAACGCGCAAAAGAAAGAACTTGCCTCACATCTCTGTGCACTTGTTTTAATTCCATATGTCTTTTTATTCAGTGCACTTTAGAAAGAAAACTTTAGAAAAGGAAATGTAAAGAAAAGAAGAATTTACAACTCGACTTTAATAATAATAATAATAATGAATAAAATACCTAATAATTCCATTCGCGAACGTGTTACTTCGTCTGAGTTTCTGAAATTAACATTATTATTACATAAGAGCGTTTTGAGTGACCACATAGTAAAATTAAAATATGACTAAGAGCCATTTTCGAAGCGTTCTGTCGAATCTTCGAAAATAACTCAATAGTCTAATAGTTGCCCTCTTGAGCCACAATTTGTGGGGGCTTCTTCGGCATATAGCCTCTTCTTTGCTTCATATCCAAACAACTACTATAGAATATTCGAAAACTATCATTAACTACCCTTATTCTAAAACGTAGAAGAAAACTAATAAATCTAACGAAAAATCGAAAGAAATTTACTAGTGGTCACTCAATGCACTTCTACTAATTAATTACAACCAATCACTCGTGCCGATTCGGACCTTTCGTCCTCGACATGATTGAGTGATCGGAGGGATTTAAAAATTAACTCACTACTTAAGAAGTTCTGCGATGGCTCCAAAACACTGGACCGCGACTTAGGTCGAAATTGATGGTGGATGATTCGTAGTTGGTTGAAAATGAGGTAGGTCGACATCGAAGTTGGTTGATATCCTCTTCGGTGATGCACTGACTCTAATTCGCGGTAGTTATTTATTAACGAACGATCACTGAATTTAATTCGCGAAACTCTACTATCTTTTATAAATACAGTCTGTGCGACTGTTAAAAAAGCAAAAAACTTTGCGAACAAACACTGACTCTAATGACTGCATTGCACGCAGTTTATGCAAGAACACTTATTGTTTAAATCGCGAAACGCGAAAGAACAAACACTGCTTCTACTTCGCGATATTTTTATTTTAGCGATATTAACACTCGATTACAACATTGTAACGCGCGCGACTGCAATGAGGTTCTGAAACATAAAACTAGAAACAAAATAATCGGTATCACCGTTATAATAAAAGATTGTGTAAATGATTCAACAAATATGTGATAGAGAAATATACTTACTTTAAGTCTTCGTTAATACTCGTTCTAATAGCACCCTGCAAAAATTTCTAAGTCCACTCCTCGAAATGACGATCTAATCTGAAACAGAAAAAGAATAAGAGAGGAAACGAAAAGGAAATAGATAAGTATAGAAGAGGAGAGGAAGAAAGAAAGAGAAAAGGAACTCTGAAAGATACTGAGACAGTAACCCGCACAAAGGCCCACACCCTTGGGCCCCACCCAAGGGTCCCACCCGAGAGAAGATAAAGGAGTTAATCAACAATTTAATCAATTATTTAAAATAATTGTTTAATTTAAACTGTGCAGCTATGCGCTGGGTGAAACTGGAATCCTGTTAGTTATCCTTCCTGTAAAAGTGAGTGAAGAATGTGCTATGTATTTAAATGTTCTTATCTCATCCCCGTGTGCACTTTCAGTGATCCTCACAATTGCCATAATTTATACGTTTCGAAATTATTACTTTAATACAAAACTTGACTTTATAAAACTAAAATTACGGATTTAATTGAACTTTAGGAAGAAAAAATGTGAAAAATTTATTACTTTACTTTAATAATAAAAATGTATAAAATACGTAAAAATTCTATTCGCGGACGCGTGGCAATGTGAGATGGGAGACGGAATGTTATGTCTTTTCAGTTTCTGAAAATTAGATTATTATTATATAAGAGCATTTTGAGTGACAACATGGTATAATGAAAATATGATTAAGAGTCATTCTCGAAGTGTTCTGTCGAACCTTCGAAAATAACTCAATAATCTAATAGTTGCCCTCTTGAGCCACAATTTGTGGGGGCCTCTTCGGCATATAGCCTCTTCTTTGCTTCGTGCCCTAACCACAACTATAGAACACATTTAATAACTATCGTCACTACCGTCAAAAACTAAAACCAACCCTTATTCTAAGACGTGGAAGTAAACTAATACATCTAACGCAACTCTAAACCAAACCTGAAACGAAAAATCGAGAAAGCATCGGAAGAGAAACGAGAATTTATATATTAATTGCTGAAAATCCTAAACTAAAAATTCATTAACTTATTCTATGTTCTACGCGTTGTGATTCTACAAGTCTCTTTATCTTTTATCAACGACTCTACTCTACTTTATTCTTTCAAAAGCAGTGACTCTATTGAGACTTTTCTTTTATTAATAAAATTGATTAATCTTTATATAAAAATGTATGGAAAAATCATTGGACGCTCCTTCTTACAAGCATTTATTCCAATTATTAGAAAATAAATTATACAATTTCGCTTGTAATCGAGAGACAATCCATCGCGAATGTCTTCTTGCTTACTTATTATTAAAATTCGCAAATATCGCGATTCTTTACTATTTTCGCGAGAGAAAATTATGTAAAAATGCATTTAAGTATTCAAAACTTCAAATAATTACAATTAAAGCGTTTAAGCAAGAAGACTCTATCCTGATCTAATAAATAAATCAAAAAATAACG
>NC_057690.1:1066846-1095655 GCF_014466175.1 Vespula pensylvanica | reverse complement strand
CTTTGTTGTCGTCACGGGTGGGAGAGTATCCCTACTTCGCAATTTAATTCTAAATTAATATAATTCGCAGAGAATATTGAAAGAATGAATAATATAATAATGTACTTACATTAACTCTTCCTTATCACATGCGGAGAACGCGTCCTTTGAGCACTGCGATGTATACTCGACGAAATACGAAACAAAACTGAACTAGTAACTCTCAAAGTCGATCAAAGATCCCATTTTGTTGACGTCTCACGAAACCAAATACTCTCACTTCACAATTTTTGTATGAACTCTTTATTGTTCCTCGAAGAAAAGTATCTGAAGCATCTTAAATGTTCACTCGTGTGAATCTAAAGTCGCACTGATTCGTTAAATTCGACAGCGTGTCTTTTTGATGACGTCAAGCGTAGTCAAATACCGCCAATTCAAAATGTATATTTCAAACAAAATAAATTGTATAAATTATTGAAAAAGTTTGTGATATCGAAATATAGTTACTTTAATTCTTCGTTATTTCTTCGTAGAAAAGGCATCTTGTGAAAATTTCTATGTTCACTTGGCGAAATATAATGTAAGACTGTTATAAAGCGACTTTCAAAGGCGAGAATGGAACGTTTTATTTAAACTTAACCAATACGATTAACCAATAGAAAATTTATGTCTAAGAGAAAATAAATGAAAATTGTTTTATATTTATAATACATATTCCGATCCGTGTAATTTTTATTCGTATTTACTATTGTTTAAACATTGCTTTATAAATAACTCCTGCGTAATTTTATATCGTTTAAATAAATCTGATATTACGAAGTATTAATTTGAAAAATCGTCACGTTTAGAAACACGAAAGTTTCATATATTTACTCGTCGTGATTGATTAACCTTTATTAATTATTATTATTATTAACATTTATTAATTTTTTTCAATCGGATTCGCGATTTACGTTTATGAAAAAATTAAATTGTAACTGTCAAAGTTCGTAGAAAATTCTTTTTTGTCGATATTAGATAAGATCATTGGCAATGTTTTCACAATTAATTCTATGGAAATATTAAATTTAATTATTTTTCGCTTAATACGTGTTACGAGACGTATAACGTTTTAGGGAATGTACTATCGTTTAAATATTAATTTTATCGCATTCTACGTACATTGTAAATCGTTTAAATAATTATAAAATAAATAAAAGTATAAATTTGCCGTTCTTAAATGTTCGAAGAAAGAGAACTTCGATGTTTACTCGACGCGTTACAAAAGAATACTATCTCGAAAATCGTCAAAGTCAGTCAAAAGTTCGTCTTTGTTGATATCGCTCGTCACTTTTTTTGAGTTAGAAATTTATGTGTATTGGAATATTAGATGAAAATTATTGTTTATTTACCGCGGAGCATTCAAGCTTTACCATGTCCAGGCAGTATTATTATTTAAATATGAATTGTTTGGAAAGCTATTGTTATTTAGAATATACGAATATTTTAAATCCCGTGTAAGTAGTTACGTATTGTTTAAATTATTATAAAGTTATCCAAAGTATAAATTACTCAAGTACAGCGGTATGAAAAATTGAATTTTGGTATTTATTCGTCGGAAGGAGAAATAAAACTATTTCGGTAACCGCGAAATTTATTTCGTCGTCCGTTTTTGTTAATATTTCGTGTAGTCAACGATTTCGAGTTGAAAATTAACGTTTATCGGAATATTGAATTAAAATTATTTTATATTTAACGCGTGTTAAGAACTATGTAATATATCAAGTGAACGTGTTGTTATTTAAATATTAATTTATTATATTCCATAAATATATATAAAGCCGGGGTTAACGAACAATTTTAAATCATAACCTGATTTAAGAGGATCAATATTTATCCATGGTATCATATCGACATTTTCATATAGAATAATCTGAATTTAAATAAATATGCCATGAGAGTATATTATTTTTATTTATTTATGTATTAACTTTGTATATGTTAATATTTCACATTTAATCTTTGTTTCATATTCATTGAGTTAACGCCTCGAGAGCTTTAAAATATGCATACTTTATATCGAATTCCATGTCATACCAATAATTTATAGCTATGCATGCATGAGATTGTCTTACGTGATGAAACCAGAGAGAAGGAAGATATAATATATCTCCTTTTTTTACCGTCACTTCTAATCTTTGTACATTTTTATATTTTGGATATCTATAAGTAAGTAATTATTGTAGTTAAACATATTTTCTATATTTATTGTCACTATGCATTGTATAGCGATAAAACTAATTAGAAAAACAAAAATACCTATTATAATCTGGATTAAGAGGATCGATATTTATCCATGGTATCGTGTCAAAAATTTCAGAATATTCTGACTCTACATTATTTTTTATATTAACCGGTTCAATAGTCCACTTTCCAGGCTCTATTTCTTTATAAACAGCAGGCGGATATTTTTCATACGGGATCCAAGGTAAATCCGTGGGAGGATGTAAAATAAAAGTTTTTTCACCTGATACTACGCAATATATGTTTTCGTATGGGTCTTTATGCACTATAAATTACGGACACGTATGTGTTACAAATGATTTCAATAACTATGTTTTAAAATTTGTAATTTTGCAAGAAAGAAAAGAATGTTTACTAGATGTTACTGCTCTGTGATCACCCATCCAAAAATTAATAGCATCAGGCTTTTTACCGAAAGCATTTGTAGCCCATGAAATATCTGTTTCTGTGTCATTCCAAAGTTCAGTGAAATCTTTAAAGTTAGAATTCTGTTTCTGTATGTAAAATATACTTTCCGATTCATGATTTTCAAGAGTATTCAAAAATGTAGACATTGTAAGAGAACGTTCTTCTGGCATAACAAAATATTGTTTTGTTATGCCCTCAAAAACACATTTTGTTATCGCATCGGCATATCCATTAGGTGTGACAGCTACTGAAATTAATTTATCGCCTAAAATCTCTCGAAGATAAGTTATAGACCATTTTCTTACAGCTGGCCAGTGTTCAACGCCATTTCGTATTACTACTGGTAAATTTTTGGAAACATAATCACGATAAAATATGAAAGGATTAATTGTACCATTTATTTCTGCAATTTCATTTCCTAGGTACAGCTCTATAAAATGAAAATAAATGTATAAATGCATATGACATATATAAATGTGTGCTAATGATATATATCAAATCTTATTAATCATAAAAATATTTTACACAATAGTTACATACGTATAGCTATTTTAATTTTTTACAAAATTTATATGTAGTTGCTTTTCTTGTCGCATCTGTGTTAATTTTATACAAACCTTTAACTTCTTGAGAAAGAACCTGACATGCTTTTTCAATTTTATCTGTTGCATCTATCATAATGCAACTTGTTTAGAGAAAATAAAAGAATAAGATTTTTGTATAAAATCTTAAAGGTATTTAATAATTATTTTGTTATAATCAACTAAATACGATTAAATGACATCGTTGATTATACAGTAATTCTTTTGATATGTTTACGAACACAAGAACGCCATTTTTTTTATCTTCTTCTATCGTGTTCGTAAAGTACGTTCCACATTATTAAACCGGCGTTAGTATTTTTCTTCGTGCGAGCATCTATATCGTGAAAAAGTTTATATTAAGCAAATATATTTCGCATGATATATTTTATTTATTTCACATATTAATTTAAGTATATAAAAGGTAAGTCCAAAAGTAAAATATTCATTTACATGGTAGAATTTTATTGGTACGTAGTTTTATTTTCATCATAGGTTAGGTTTTTGACGCGTCTTATTGATTTAGTCACATTTTTTACCGATTTTATGATATTAAAAGATAAAACATTCATCCCATGTTTAAAGAAATTTTTTGTTTTAAAGATCAAATATATATTATTGCAAAATTTGTGAGATTTGATAAAAATAATACAACCAAACAGTGGTAGTTCAATATAACCTTGCATTACATAAATTGTGTGATTAATTTATAGAATTGTTTAATTATATAAATCGACAAAAGTTTGTATAATTAGTGAAGTCAATGGGAGAGAAAGTTAAATTATATATTTTTATCGTGCAGATACAATATGGTACGAGGTGGACGCGGCGGAATGCTCAGAGGTGGAAGAGGAGGTATGGGTCGTGGAATGGGATTTCCAAGGAAACAATTTTTACCACGACATCCATTTGACTATACGTTATGCGAAGCTGCATTTCCTCGTGTCAAAACTGCTCCAGACGAATCCGACCTTCAATCTGCTCTTTTAAAAAAAAATGCAGATATGTGTCCAACTCCGAAGGAACAAACATCTATCTTGAATTTAGTAACAAAATTGCAAAGCGTTTTGGATAATTTGATTGTTGCGCCAGGAACTTTCGAAGCTTGTGTATATACATTTTTATTATATAAATTATTATTATTATGAAAATAATCCATTTCATATTAAACAAAAAAAAAAAAAAAAAAAACAAACATTCGTATTTGCAGCAATTAGAAGAAGTGAGACAAGTCGGTAGTTTTAAAAAAGGAACAATGATCAAAGGTCATAATATTGCTGATATTGTTGTTATTCTTAAAACGCTACCAACTAAAACAGCAGTAGAAGCGCTCGGAACGAAAGTCAATAACGATCTTAAAACCGGAAATCCCAAGGAAGTGTTCAGACTTGTACAAACAGAACGTGGTTTCGATATTGCTAATAACGAGGCTACCGTAAGGGTATTAATCACAACGTTACACCAAAATTTACGTAAATTGGAATCGGACCAACATTTAGATGTACAGATCTGTCAAGGTGATTATAATATTGTATAGATTAACTTTCGAAATACCTACATCGAGAAATACGATTTTATTTATCTTTCTACATTTTTAGGACACTTGGCAGCAATCCGACATTCTCGTTGGTTCGAAGAGAATGCTCATCATTCTAGTATCAAGGTTCTGATTAGGTTACTGAGAGATCTTCGAAGTAGGTTTGAAGGTTTAGAGCCATTGTCACCTTGGATGCTCGATTTACTCGCACATAATGCAATAATGAACAATCCAAGTCGACAGGCGTTGCCAATAAATCAAGCTTACAAAAGGGTACTTCAATTACTTGCTTCTGGATTATTCCTTCCAGGATCTGCTGGTGCGTACCATAGTAATAAATCTTTCAGTAAGAAATAATATAGATATTAAATCTTTTCATTTAGGTGTATCTGATACGAAATATTAATTTCTTTTTGTATTAGGTATATCTGATCCTTGCGAAGGTGGTAACATTCGCGTTCACACAGCCATGACCTTAGAGCAACAGGATCTAGTGTGTTTGACCGCACAAACACTATTGCGTGTTCTAGCTCACGGAGGTTATAGACCACTTCTAGAAGGTACAAATAAACTAGCCGTTGAAATGAGTGTATGGGCTGGTGGTGTTGTTGCTAGTCCATTAGATAAAGCATATGAGCCTCCTACAGAACAGGAGCAACAAGAAGACATGGAGGAAAGTAACGAAGAAATGATAACAGAAAATGTATAACTTGAATAATTCATAAATTTAATTGTAACGCGTAAGAAAGATTTTCATAATTCTTCGTCACGAAAGTTTATTCATATAACGCATTATACATTATAAAAAGTATTGTCTTTTTTTTTCTCTCTCTCTCTCTCTCTCTCTCTCCTTTTTTTTTCTTTTTTCCATGTTAGGGTCAATGATGAATAATAAAAAGATTTATTTCATATCAGCGGTATTATTATAATTCACCATATAAGTTACAATGTAAGTACATTCATATTGGAATTATATATGTATTATTTCTATATTTATGAGGAAAGTAGTCGTCGCATTTTTTGACGAATAAAATAAAAATATGTATTCCACTGTCATCTAAAAACTTTTGTTACGTTACACATGACATCGATATTCAATATTCAGATTTTTTTTTCTTTTTTTCTTTTGGTATGTAACATTGACACGAAAATTTTAAGTAGTATCGTTATTTTCTTCGTCGATTAATACTCATCTCTTGCTCTTTATATTTGGATATATCTTATAATGATTCCATTAATTTGTTAAAACTATATGAAATTTTCTAAGATATAATATAGGACATCTTAGATATATGATATGACATTATCTGTTTCGCTTCAACATTTTCTATATTCTAAGCATAATACATAGAATAAAGCATCTAAAGGACAAATTTTATATATATATATATATATATATATATATATATATATATATATACATATATATAAAAATTCTTATCGTAAGCAGGGATCGTTTTCTGGAGTCCTACTGATTCGAGCGCAATTAGTAGATCGTAGATTGGCACCGGCACGTACAGGAACCTTAAAGAGTTTTCCTTGGGGCATGCAAATGCATACTTTAAATTGTTCTTGATCAGTAGGATTTTGTACGAACAGCGGTGCAACAGGTATATTATCGATATCGATGCTAACGCCATTTTCCGCATCAAATATGATACTTCCGTTGAGGCTTTTAAGAAGTACATCGTTACTGGCACTCCAAATAATGTCCTTGCTTTCCATTTTGATGCCTTCAGCACCGTGCAAAGAAATTCGATCGTCCGAATTGATTCCAAGGCTTTCGTTAACCGGTGACGTGATTCTGTGGGTTTGTGTTATTTTTACATCTATTCTATCGACGCCACTTGGGAGGCCAAATTTCGGAAAATCTGTACTAAAGTAAATCCCACCAGTACGAAAATCTTTGATCTCGAATGAACGAACCTGAGAAATGCTGGTACCATTTGGAAGAAGTGCAAAATGCGAATGGTATGTTCCCACATTTAATTTACCGTTCACGTCGACTATAATACCATTTTCGGATAATATCTCCATTGGCTCGTCACCATAACTTTGGCAGATGCCAGATTGCAAACAAATCTAGATATGATATAAAGATTGATTATACGAATGAATTAAATAACTTACTTTATGTTTCGTGAAAAGAAGAAAGAAAAATTGAAAAAGTTTATGTTACTCTGTCCAAATCCGTACGACCGGAAAATTTCACGAGATTTTCATCCGGTATCACTTCAATCGCCTCCATACCTTGACTGATTCTTAATACAGCAATAATTGTCACACTTATGACTAGATTACATAGCCCAATCATCACTAAGAAAATTATTAACGTCCATACGCAAGGTTTCCTCGAGTCATCGATCAATATTGGTCCACGAGAGAGGACGGTCATGCCAACATTAACGTTTTCGGTACTAAAACAAAAAGAAATCAAAACAGAAATTATTTTATTTTATTTTATTTTTATCTTTTTTTAAATAACGGAGTAACGTGTCTTTATAATCACCTTATACGAAGACTGTTGGTACTATTTTGATGAACGCTCTTTCCAATCAATGGTCCATCACTATTCGATAAATTATCTTCCATTTTTGACATGGAAGGTGATCCAGTGTCGTTTCTAGAAGTATTCACGGTGACCGACATTGAAATAATCTAAACAAATACACACACGTAATATATATATATATATATATATTTCATTGTTTTTTATCCTTTCATTTAATTAAAAATAAATATCTCGATATTAATAATAAAAAAAATACAAGAAAGCAAGAAGAAAAAGTTCTTTTTTGTTCCTCCCGAATAATCAAATTTCAAATTTCACTTTTCATATTAATCGATTGACACCATCATTTCTTTTTTGATAGGCCACAAGAAAATATATAAAAATTATTTGAACTCGTTGAAATTTTTCTATGTGATAAGGATTTGATAGTGACTAAAATACGACGTACTATTTATGAGGATTTGCTCGATATGTTCGATATACAGGAATCAAACAAGAAATTGTATCCAATCGATCCGTTTATGTCGCACAACACAGTTCGTTCTCTATTGAAATTTAATCTAAAGATCAACGATGTTTCCAATGAACGTTTTTCCGAAGGAACAAACGGATACAGTTCTTCGGTCTCCCTCTATCTCTCTATCTCTCTTCTCTCTTCTCCCTTTCTTTCTCTCTTGAAACGTAGAAACAACGAAACGACCGATCGAGATAGATACAGAACTAGGTAAAATCTGACGACGCTTGCGCGTCCAAAAATCAATATTGAATATATTCTGGAATGTCTACCTTCTTTATATGTGTGTAGGCGTGTGTGTGCGTGCGCGTGCGTGGGTATATATATTATATATATATATATATATATTGTGTGTGTGTGTGTGTGTGTGTGTATGTATTTTTATATGGACGTAATACAATACGTGTATAAGTATTGAGAATATATGATTTTTACGATTATATTATTACATTTTAAGATAAATGTGAAAATTAAAGTTCTTTTTCTTTTCAACATACATCTGACAAATAAATTATTTATCATTAATATTATTATCAAATTATTATTATTAAAACGATCTAGCAAAAAAAAAAAAAAGAAAAGAAAAGAAAGAATAAGCGTCCAATAAAATTTTAATCAATTATATAGTGATATTTTTTGTATATAGATAAATGTTAAGGTTTGTTAAGGTTCGTTTCTCATTTTTCTTTCTTTCTTTTTTCTCTCAATATTTGTGCGAGATATATTACTCGAATTGTTCGAAAATATATTAAAGATATTAATTATCCGGAATATTTGGAAAACGAAGAAAAGCTTTTTGTCTCGTCATTTATTTAAAATAAATTGAAAAAAAAAAAAAGAAATGAACACTACAATTTAAAGTTAGATTAAAATCATAAGAAATGAGAAAACGAGCATTATATTTCGATGCACGTATATTTCGATTTATTAATAATAAGGTACAAAAGGATGCATTTATTAGATGTAAATAGAATATTAATTATTTTCACCCCATATCACACTTTCTAGCCAAGGGATATAATTGTAAACTCTGGTATATACTCCTGGAATATTGCTACCACATAATCTTCCTAAACTCGTAACACCAATGACATTATACATGCAATAATGTTCCTCGTTAAAAATCGCCAATGGACCACCACTGTCACCCTAAAATTTATACACGTAGATGAATATTTCGTTTGAAAATGAAATTTCATAATTTCATTTACCTGACAAGTGTCTTTTTTTAATCCACCAGCACAAAGTTGCCAATCACCAACGATGCCACGTAACAATTGAATATCTATACCATCGTTGAAACTTTCATTGCAAGATGATTGAGGTACGATATTTAAAGTGACCTTCAATAAATTATCCGATCCAGTTTCGTCTTCTACAATTAAAAAAGAATATATATATATATATATATATATATACACATATATATAACATACACAGGTATACATAATACATATTACGCATGTAATATATATCTTGTAATTAACTTTTTTTACTTCTATTTTTCTTCAACATATTTTTTCATTATTTCTCTACGAACATATTTTTCTTTTATTTATCTCTTTTTTTTTCTTAATCGATACTCACGCCAGTCTACCAAACCCCAACCGGTTGCGGTCGCTTTATTTTCAGGTGCATCTGGTAAAGTAGTTTGTAAACAAGCCGGTCTAACGTATGCGTTGAATTCCACGTTAGCTTCCAATTTGAAAAGTGCGATATCGTGATACTGCGAAGGTATTTTATATTTGGGATATCTAATTCTTTTGATTATTCTGTAATTTTTTGGTCTTGCGTTGTCGTCCGTTCTTGCCAGATTTAGATCGCCTACTCTAGCCCAACTAGCACCACCCCTAACAAATAAAAAATTTGTAAGAATTGTCGACGTGAAGTTTTGAATTGATTTAATCAAATTTAATAATAATTAATCCAAAACAAAAAGATAATAGAAAGAGAAAATAAAGTTTCTGTTTCTTTTTTAAATTAATAATTCGATTTAAATTTTGCTTACCAATCTTGTGAATATGTGCAATGGGCGGCTGTTAAAACGTATCTCTCGGAAACCAAAGTCCCACCACAATTCCAAAGAATACCTTCGCTACTGTCGTAACCGATTGCAACCATGTGAGGAAATTCTTTTGGAAGTGCTATAGTACCACCTACTATCAATGTCTTACCCTTAACACCGCATACCGAAATGTTGACTGGTTTTGCATTGAATGTTAAAAGTGGTGGATATTGAAGTTCATATACGTATTGAGAATATTCTTGACATTCTATTAGAGAAAAGATATATGTATATAATACACATGTACATAATACATATTTATATATATGTGTATGTATATGTGTGTTACTATTTTATCGGTAAATATTTTAAATATAAATTTATAAATTAAATATAAATATATATGTATATATATATATATTTAATATATAATTTTATAAATATATATTTAAACATATATTGATAATATATAATATATTCATAAATTAAATATACATTTCTTTCTGTTTTTCTTTTTGATGGAACAATATTTATGAATTCAATATTAACTCACTTGCTCGAGCAAGAGCACCTCGATCATTTTCATTAGGTTGCACTGGTCGTATTGTAGTAGTAGTGGTGGTAGTAGTAGTAGTAGTAGTAGTAGTAGTAGTTGACGTCGATGTTGTGTCACGATTAGATTGTCCATCCTTAGGACAACAAACAATGGGATCGAAATTCGAGTATCCACAAATACGTTCTGGTGGTTTTCCGGATAGTAACTCGTTATATATAACAGTACATTTCGGTAAAATTGTACAAATACCGCTGTTTCCATTTATCGAGCATCGACTTCCTGAATAAAAAAAAATAAAACAATGAACAAAAGATGTAACCACAAGGAACATGCGGTTAATGATAGAAGAAAAAAAAAAAAAAAAAGAAAAAAAACTTTGATCCTCGATAATTTTTAACTGGAAGATTAATTTTACCAAGTAAGGAAAAGAAATGAGGAAAGAAAAAAAAAATATATATATATATATACATACATATAAATAGACACATACCACAATATTTATTCAACGTTATCGCAAATTGAAAGTTGATGAAATCTTTATAGCTGTCCAAGTATAAAGCAGAAAAATACACAGAGAAACATTTTAATTATTTTTCAATTAAATTTGTTCTGTACATACATACATACATACATACATATATATATATATATATATATATATATATATATATATATCTTACTTTTACTTTGATATACGTATGAAGACTTCCAGGAAAATCGACGCGACATTTTGATTACACGTTCTGAATTATAAATCGTAGAAAAAAAAAAAAGAAGAAAAAAAAGAAACATTGATAAGAATGAAGTCAGAGTTTATTATAAAAACGGGAAAATCTGAGAAAGAATCTTTCCTTAAATACGTGGCGTCACGTTTTGACATAAGAAATAAACAGATCTCGCGTACAAATTACATTATTTTTTTCTTTCAATAAACGAGTAATTATTACCTTCGAAAAGTTGTCCCTCTGTTCGAAGAAAGATCAAAATAAAATGAACGATGAAGTTGATCCATGTTAATGTCACGGAAGACATCTTTGATCAGCAAAGAACTGAATGCACGAGCATCGAACTCTCTCTCTCTCTCTCTCTCTCTTTTTCTCTCTTATTCCTTCCTTCGTTAGATTCTTCCGACTCGTAGTAAATGTTCGTTACAACTGTTACTTCTACCAACTTCTTTCTTATTAACGTAGGTAACATTCCCATTTGCCCCACTACAGTCCCACCATTGGATAGAAAACCACTCGTCACACGATGGTAGGAGAATAGAACGTGCGTATCAAGAATCAGTATTTTAAATGACGACAATTCTTAATCTTTCGTAGGATCTATATATACAAAATTATCTTTTTCTATTTCTTTCTTAATTTCCTCATCTCGAAATATTTTGACGTCTTACGATATCTTCCTTTTTTCTCCGTCTTTTCTCTTTTATTTTGCTTCATTTTTTTCTTTCTTTCTTTCTTTTTTTTTTTTTTTTTTTTTTTTTTAGTTCACTTACCACCTCTTTTTCTTTCTTTTTTTTACTTTTCGAACCTTCGAGAGAAAAGAGGAAGAGGAAGAAGAACTTAAAAAAAAAAAAAAAAAAAAAAAGAAAGAAAGAAAGAAAGAACAAAAAAAGAAAACTTTTGCAGAAGAATATAAACCGTTCGTAGATATAAATAATTTTTCGTATTAATCTTAATTGAGCATAAATTTTGTTATGATTTATTGTAAACTATATATAGAAGAATAATGAGTTGTTTGTACTGAGAAAAATGAGGACAATACAGAGAAAGAGAGAAAGAGAGAGAGAGAGAGACAAGAAATATTTCTTAAAATAAAAGAGAAACATATTAAAAAAGACGTTCCTCAAAGATAAGCCACGTAATTTTATCGATTATTTATAACAGGTATGTTCATATCGCTAAATTAAGTACATAAATAAATATATTATCTTTGGTAAAAACGTGACTATGTTTTTAAATTGGAACAAATTTATCTTATTCTTTTCTTTTTCTTCTTCTTCCTTTTTGTCATACATTCTTTCCTCTTTTTATCGCGTTAAAAGAAATTTATTGAAATAAGACAAATAATTAATTGAAAAATTGAATAACTGCACTATTCATTCATTGGGACATATGATTTAATTGTAGGATACTATTAAATTATAGATCGTAATTTTCTCGAATAGAAGATACTAATTAATCATCTATACGTAGACATGTATGCACTGTTATAATTACCTTTGAGAGATCGTATCGAGGATCGTATCATGATTTATGCATATTTACGAGGAAGAAATCTAAACTATTTGGAACGTAGAAAAATTATGCTTAAAAAAAAAAAAAAAAAAAAAAGACAAAAATTGTTTCCTCATACGAAATAATTACTTCCAAGTTTTACATAATAGAATTTTTCTTGGTTATTTTTGATTATTTATTTTCCATATTTCAGTTCGCACGATAGATGGATTTATACGTTGGAAAATGTATTATGCATTATTTTCATTGTATTCTCGTAGAAGTTATCGTAATAATGATAATACTCGGTTGTAATTTATATACCAAATAATTTATTTATGATATGACCAAGGGAGAAATTATTGAAAAAGAAATTGATCGATCGATATAGATTTGATTTATGCGATTTTTAAATTCATCGTTTATACATTTAATTTTAGATATTGCATATCACACGTATATATATATATATTTTGTTTCTTTTTTTATCTTTGGCCTACTCTGGTATAATTTTTCAATTTTTCACGCATTAATTTGTATGTTAATTCATAGAATTATTATGGGACGTAAAAAAACAAATTTTTTTTCTCTCTCTCTCTCTCTCTCTCTTCTCTTCTTTTTCATAATAAAACCTCTAAAAAAAAAATAGAAAGAAAGAAAGAAAGAAAGAAAGAAAAAGGAAAAATAGATACCCGAGATATAAGTCAACGTGAAATCCATTGAGAGTTCTATAAATTTAATGATCGACGATTGAAACGTAGAATTTACAATCGCATATATTGCCTGGTTTTTATCATATGATAGAAAATTGTGTGTCAAACTGTTTAACTGTCGAACAATGTGGAAACTAATCTTAAGCCTGGTCTGTTTTTAATTAAGTTAATGACTTGAAAATCAAATGGTGTATATATATGTACATATATATATATATATATGTGTGTGTGTGTGTGTGTGTGCGTGTGCTATGTGTATATATATATATACATACAGATACTACTCGTTTTGCTCGTTAACGTTAATGTTCTATGGTTCTCTGTGATTAAGCTCGTTATCGGTTTCGATTAACGATTAAGATTAGAAGGATCGTGTAAAATGAGAAAAGATCGTTTCGTAAAATTACTTTTCAACGTGATTTCTCCTCCTCTATATTTAATCTTAGACCTCGAGAGCACGAACTACAGTGAAGTGATTTTCTTCGCAATCCGACGACATGAATCCTCGACGACAATTTTTATCGATTGTTATCGTCTCTTTTCTCGTTTTACATTGGAATATATCGTTTGTCGTTGCGATTGTCCGAAAATGTGAAAAGAGTTCGTCCATTTATTTTTTCTTATTTTAATTTTATCCGATACGGTGCTTTTCAAATTTTCAGAAATCATCATTCTCTCGCGTAATTTATTTTAAGATTGACGTATCACGGTCGAAGATATGTGTTTGTTGTTGCAATTTGTTCAACAAATTGAATACGATCTGTTAATTTACTTATTTATTTTTTTAATTCAATTTAATTTAATTTAATTTAATTTAATTCAATTGAACATTTATTTCATTCGGCGATTTTCAAACTATAGGAATCATCATTCTCTCATCGATCATGATTCGCGATAGATGTTTGTTGATTTTATTAATTACAGTGAAATTCGAATTGGAATGAATGTAAAATTTGAAAACCATTAATAATCGCTGTAACCTGTTATCATTCAGTTCTCAATTGAAACGAATATCTTGTGCATAAGATTAACGGGATATTCTTCGATTAGTTCTCCTCTTGTTCCATAAACATTTCTCATTGCGACGATCTTTCCATAGAATGCGAGGAATACGGCAAACTGGTTTATGAAATTGAGGCTTCGCCTGTCCTTCGAATCGGAGCCGGTTCCAATGTTGTTTCCCGTTGTGCTATCGTCGAGACACCATTAATCGTTGGTGGTATTAAAGCTAAAATGGCCGAATTCCCTCATATGGTGAGTGAAAGTTCAAAAAAGAAAATAAATTAAATCGATTCAAAATTCGTTTTGTATTTCATTTGTCTTTGTCAGAAAAAAAAATGACAAAAGATACAGTTTCCTTTCGATAATTATCATACAATTATTTTTAATAATAATAATTTTAATAATAATAATAATAATAATAATAATAATAATAAACATAATAATAATTTAATTTAATTAATAATAATAATATAATTTTACGTATGCAATACACACAGAATATTGACGAAAAATTCATATATATATATATATATATATATATATATATATGGTTTTAAAAATTAATTTGATTTTTTTTCTCGACTAATTACACTAATTTTTTTGTTTTCTTTTTTTTTTTTTTTATTTTAAGAAACTTCGTCTCGTAGTTTTGTAGTTTTATACATTTGAAAAAATCGAAATAGTTAGCCCAAAAAGTTTTTGAAATGTATAATTGATTTATAAAATCATTTGGAAGCTTTTGTACTAAGCCAGTAATGATTATTAATTCTTTATTATTATTGCGATTAATTAAATCATTTTTTTATATCTGCAGGCTGTAATTGGATTTGGTAGGAACTTATCAGATGTGTCATGGTTATGCGGAGGAAGTATCATTTCGGAGAGATATATCCTAACCGCTGCTCACTGTTTGGAATCACGCGACAAGTATTATCATAGTCACGAGATAATATATTTTCTAATTGGTTGGATTATGTACATACACTATCACACGAGTATCATATAACGTTATATCAAGAGAAAGAGAGAGAGAAAGAGAGAAAGAGAGAATGCAATTTTTTGTTCTTTTCTTCTTTTTTTTTTTTTTTTATTCTCTCGACCTTTTACTCAGCAATAGTTAATGGTTATCTACAAAAAGAGATTAGTTAGAAATTAGCAAATGAAATATTAACTGAGAAAAATAGAATGATTAGAATTTAACGAAGTAATAAATCTGTCTTAATTAAGTGAGAATGATAGTATCGTAAAAAAAAGGAAAAAAAAATTATAATTTTCTCTCTCTCTCTCTCTCTCTCTCTCTCTCTCTCTCTCTCTCTTACTCTTTCGCTTTGTTTAAAGCGAAACAGAGATAGAGAATGTGATATTAGAAGACTAATAATTAATATTACAATGCTCATCATCCATATCACTAGTAGTCACTGATATCTCTGTTATTTCTCTGCGTTTGTTTCTGTGTTTGTGCGAGTCATTTTGCATGAAATTTTTCGAAAATTTCACCAACTCTTTCTTATTTTTTCTTATTAATTCGACTTTCATCTTTTATGTCATAGTGCGTTGCAAGAAAAAAATAGTCAATGTAAAGGTCATTACGCAACGTTACGGTACCTTGAGTTCGAAACGCATACATGTTTCTGTTCTATAATATATGTAAAATACATAGGCAATTATGAAAATAATAATGGTGTAATCAATCGATCATTGCTTGACTTTATAAAACTTTTATAATGGGTAATAGAAACTAGTCATTCTTTCTTTTTTTTTTTTTTGCTCTTTTTATAATTTTTTGTTCTGGAATTGTAACACTTTTCTATAAAACAATTTATTAAAAATTCGAACATTTAATTTTGCACGGTTCAATTAATTAATCATTGTTGGATCTGTAAAATTTTTTTATGGATAATATTCGCTTATATCCTTTTTTTTAAACAATTCTTTTTTCTTCACGAACGCTATTTTTTTCTTATGAAATAATTTATCGAGAATTTACACTTTGCATGATACAATTAATTAATCATTGCTGAGCCAATTTTTTGGTGGACAATAATAGGATTTTTCTTTTTCTTTGAAAAAAAATTTTTTTTTTTCTTTAAAAACGCCTTATCGTTATTTTTTTTCTCCCGTGAAAGAATTTCTTAGAAATTCGAACGTATAAATTACAGTGGGCCGGCTGTAATGGTACGAGTTGGTATCACGAATTTAGAGATAAGAGAGGATAATTTCCAAGAGAGAAAAATAATACGTAGAACAAAGCATCCGGATTATCAATTGCCAGCTAAATATCACGACTTGGGTTTGATTGAATTGGATCATCCTTTGGAATTGAATTCAAACGTTAGGCCGGCCTGTCTTGAAACGAATTTTCAACCACCAGAAAAACAAGCTATTGCAACTGGATTTGGTAAAACGTCTTACGGTTGGTGATGAATAATATTCAAAGTACCAATATACAAATCTCTGGTGCAAGAACACGATATATCTAAAATTTTCAAAATAACGTTTATTCAACGCTTATGTTTCATTTCTAACGTCATTTGTTTCGTTATAGTCTTAACAAATGTTAGAATATTATATTTCTTCGATACGAGATCTACCAACGTTTTCATATTATTTAATTTTCGAGAAACAAACAAGTTTGAACGTAGAATTCAATAAACGCTTTTGAAGTCAATATCTCACAAGGTTACTAACAAATTTTTACATGTATACACGAGTTAGAGATATACTTGCTTTCGTTTTAGATTGACAAGAAAAAAGGAAAAAAAGAAGAAGGACACAAAGTAGAATGTTTGAAATTAAAAATTTTATCAATGATCGGTCGTTGTAATCGTTTAGAGAGATTCTTTAATAAAACATAATGTCTATATACCTGCGTATATAATAATTGAAATAATTTTCATTTTCGTTCTTTCAGACGCGATGTCGACAAACAAGGATCTAATGAAAGTGCAATTAGATTATATAACCGAAGTATCTTGTAAAAAAAGTTATCGATTCGATTTAGGTCGCCGTTATTTGCCTAAAGGATTCATACGAAATTTTCTTTGTGCCGGAATAATAGAGGGTGGTAAAGATACGTGTCAGGTAATTATGCTCAGCATAACTAGCAACGAATATTATAGAAATTATTTTTCATTAATTAAAGTAATTAAATAATTAAAAATTATTAATTATTTTCTAATTGATAAATATTATGTTAATTAAGAAAAAATTACAACTGATAGATAACATTTTTTACATACTTTTCCCTCGTCGATCTTTTTTCTATTTTTATTTTTATTTTTATTTTTTTAGGGTGACAGTGGTGGACCATTGCAAAGAGTACTTGCCCGTCCTTACTGCACTTATAGCATCGTTGGAGTAACAAGTTTCGGAAAATTTTGCGCAATGAAAAATTCACCGGCTATATACACCCGTGTCAGTTCATATTTGGATTGGATCGAATCGATAGTATGGCCATAATTACGAATGATATTATGATAAACGTATGACAAAAGGAAACATAATTATTCGTTTTTACATTCTTTTTTTCATTTTTTATTTTTTATTCCTTTTATTTCTTTTCTTTTATTGCAAGAACTTCCTTGTAGCCTTCTTGTATTTAGCTTGTATTTACAAATTCGATTCCCATAATATAAGCATGCATACAAATAACGTTCGATAAAAATATATGTGTATATATATATATATGTTTGTGTATGTGTATGAATGTTTGTGTTTGTATGTGTATAATATATACAACAAAAATAAAACATAATTATTCGCTCATAAAAATAAAAATAATATAATAATAATAATAATAATAATAATAATAATAATAATAATAATAAAATTAATTAATAACGATGATACAATCACGAGGTCGATGATTTATTGTAACGTAACGCAGATAACATAAATCTAAAGTAACAGAACTAATTATATATATATATATCGTCCATTGAAGTTTAGTTTAAAGTATATATATATATATAAAAAGAAAGAAAAAAAAATTAAAAAAAAAACAAAATAATAATAATAATAATAATAATAATAATAATAATAATAATAAAACAAAACCAAATAAAAACGAACAAATTCTAATATAGCCAATACGGCGTATGTGCGTATTCTCATAAATGCACACGCTCGTTCATATAAGAAAAATGAAAAAAGGAATAATATGAATAGGATTAAAAAAAAATATGTTTGTTGTGTGTATGTGTGGTGCGTGTGTTTAAGAACAATCTATTGGCAATGTTTTTTTTTCTTTTTTCACTCTTCACGCTCCTCTTAGATGTTACATAATCGTCGATGTAACTTCATTACAGAGTTACATAAATAAAACTTGTACAAAAAGATCGATCTCATTGTGGTTATATTTTTATTAGAAATAATGCTAATTCGAACGTTATGTTAATGCTTATGTATATATGTTTTTGCATATGTTATGTGTGTGTGTGTGTGTGTGTGTGTCTGTATGTATATTAATGGATATATGTAGGTATATATGTTTCTCATAAGCTCAATTATGCTTGGTAAAAGTTTTATCAAACCACGTTCCCAAAATGTTCACATTATACATACATTATTTACAATATATTATATATGTATATGTATATGTATATATATATGTGTATATATATATATATATAGTTAATGAGGATTATCAGTCTTACGGCTCTCATAAAATGGGGAGAAGAAAAAATAATAATATACAGATATTGATATATATATGTGTGTGTGTGTATGTGTATATATATATATATATACACATACATACACACATATATAAATAGATAGTTAAATGAAACGAAATTGTAGAATCTTTATATATGTATATATATACATATATATCTGTATATATATATGTGTGTGTGTGTGTGTGTGTGTATAAACATGACGTTTCAAACGCATAGTAATTATTCGAAATAATGGTATCTTATGGGGTTGTATATATACATGTAAATCTAAAATCAAAGGAATATATATATATACATATATATATATATATATATATATATATATAAAGATTCAACAATTTCGTTTCCTTTAACATTTTCTCTTGTTTACGTCTGACATAATCGAATATGGTCGTAACAATGTAAGGAAAAAAAAAAAAAAAGAAGAAGAATTGCTTCGAAAGCTCCGAATAATTAACATTCGTGAACGACATTATTTAACAGATTATATATGTATTAACGTCGGACTCTTTAAGTCGAAAATTAAAACTCGCAAATACATTGTTCGATTTGATTTGAAGAATCGTTCGATTTACAATCGTTGTTCGTTTAAAAAAACTATATATAATATAATCTTAACATTGTTCTATCGGTTATTAGTGAAAATCACATTATTTTGCAATGGCCATACCCATATACACATGTATGTATTTACTGCAAACAAATATACCAACACTTATCAACAACTTATTAAAAAATAGATAGATATATTTCTATAAGTATAATCGAGCTTTTTAAAATTACGAATAAGTTAAGAGGACAGCTGATATTGAGAATTAGTTTTCGGGCGCATGAAAATATTATAAATGTATAATTCGAAAAAGTAACGTGGATTTTTTTTTTTCTTTTTTTTTTCGTTTCTTTCTCGTCGATTCATTTGTTGGTACTTTTATTTCTCTTTTTCTTTTTTTTTCCGAACCGCCGCAAGAAAAAAAAATTTTTTTCTTGGGCTTTTTTTGTCTATGCGATGTGTACGAGAAACGGTAAAAAGAAAGAAAAAAAAAAAAAAAAGAAAAAAGAAAAAGACATTACTCTTATACAATACACGGAGCAGCTTACGCAAAGTGAATAACATTTCTTTAATAAATTATAAACTCGTCGTTTTTTGTATGTATGTATGTGTGTATATATATATATATATGTATGTATCGCGTATATGCTCGCCATTTTTTAAATAGCAAGTAGAATAAGAAGAAATATTATCTGGTATGTAACAAACGAAAAAAATATCCATCTAATTTGAACGTGGCCTTTTGAAACTATGATCGACCTATTTTTTCCTTTTAAAATGATATATATATATATAAATATAAATATAAATATATATATATAATATATCGTATTAGATGGTTAGTTGATTAAAAAGAGAAATTATATATATATATATCATAAAATTATTACGGAGAACGAATTATTATTATTTATCATTAAGAAATAAACAACGCAGAACGTAGAATTTAATTCGCTGATTAATCTACAACATTTAGAACAAAAAATATTAACAAGAAAGAAGAAGAAGAAGAAGAAGAAGAAGAAGAAGAAGAAAAAGTAGAAAAATTAATCATCAAAATTATCTACGCAAAGAAGATTCTATGAATCTAATGAGCAAAATAATATGACCGTCAGTTTATTTTAAAAATATATATATATATAAAAAGAAAAAGAATTAAAAAAAAATAGAAAAAAGAATAAAAAAAAGAAAAAAAAAATAGGGAAAAAAGAAATATATTGGAATAAGAACAGCAAAATGATATCCATCTAAGAAGATCCACTAAAACGATTTCTAAAGGTAAATAAACATTCTCTTAAAATGATCGCACACTTGATTACGCGTAATCGATTAATTGATATTCGCACTTGTCTCGACGATGCGTGGCACATTGTATTTTATATTATTTTCTGAATTAAAAAAAAAAAAAAAAAAAAAAAAAAAAAAGGAAAAGGAAAGAAAAAAGAAGATCTCGTTGAGCGTTGAACAAACTTCGAAATAAATATTCGAAGACGAGATCAACGAGCATTGTCTATTGCGTTCTATCGTATTATATAATAAGATTGAATAAAATAATATACGATTAACAAGTACCTATATCTATATGTATATACTTCCTAAAATAATAATCGTTAAGGAAGAACGATAACAAGTGGTAGGCAGTTTTACTCGTTTCACTACTCGTTTAATGCTTTTTTTTTCTCTTTTCTTTTTCTTTTTTTTTTTTTTTGATTTTTATTTTTTGTCTTCTTTTTTTTCCTCTCATCAGGACGAAAAAAGTGAGCGAGAGAAAGAAAGAGAGAGAGAGAGAGAGAGAGAGAGAGAGAGAGAGAGAGAGTGAAAAGAAAGAAAGAGAAAGAAAGATAGAAAGAGAAAGAGAAAGAGAGAAAGAGTAGGAGAGATATATTAGAACAACACATAATTGCACACGAGTTTCTTATATTCTATTATATTATATAAATCTGCACTTTTTTTAGGAACTTTGATATAAAATGTATCTATATATATATATATATATATATGTGCGTGTATATATATATTATATTAAAGAAAGGATCCACCCTCTCTCTCTCTCTTTTTATCTCTCTCTCTCTCTCTCTCTCTCTCTCTCTCTCTCTCTCTCTCTCTCTCTCTCTTTCTCTCTCTCTTTCTCTGTATTTTCTTTTTCATATTCAATTCAAACACACGACGTTCTAATCGATTTGTCAAAAACAAAAAATAAAAATCGTATTGAACACAATATCAAATTATCATAGACAGTACACAGTAGGTCTTAATAATTATAAGTAACGAAAAAGATTTTATGCGTCGAATCAAAAGAAAAAAAGAAATAAATAAATGAAATAAAATTAAAAAAAAAAATAAATAAAAAAAAAAAAGGAAGATAGAAAAATAATAAAAAAGAGAAAAAGCATCGGCGCGTTTATACTCGCCGAGATTAGACACCAGCGTCTTCTGGAATATATCGTAGCCATATTTTTCTTCTCCTTTCTCTCTTTCTCTCACTCTCTCTTTTTCGTACGTATGTATGTGTGCGTGCGTGTGGATGCGCGTGTATGTGACGCGTTTTTTACGCTCTATTTAACTTTTACATTGATTCTCTCTCTCTCTCTCTCTCTCCCTCTCCCCCCCTCTCTCTCTCTCTCTATTTCGTAGTCAATGAATGGACTCTTCCTCTTCGTTCTCTGAAAACAAAAATATTGATAACTAAAAGAAAACATTTAGCGTATTTGGGAGAAAACAAGAAAAAAAAAAAAGGAAAGAAATATATTTTTGTGTCCTCGGACATGAGAATAAGAAATACATTAAAGAAACATTAAAGAAACAAAAAAAAAAAAAAAGATAAATAAATAAATAAATAAAAAAATAGACGTATACAAGAAAAACGTTAAAAGAAAGGAGACACACATAGAACGAAGAGGAGATATTTTTTTACCTTTCTCTTTTTCTATTTTCACGCACCATTCGATCGTGTAATTTCTGTTTTCTTTTTTATTTAGTTTTATATTCATTTTTTTTCTCTCTCGATACATTCAACTTAGGTCGCAACTATAATATGAGAACAATCCTTGATATTAATCCGTCTATACGTTAGACGGAAAGTAAGCTTCCAACAAAATAAATTAAAACCCAGCCGAGTTCTCATAATCATATATAGAAGATTTTTTTTTCTTTTTTTTTTTGAATAGAAATCGAAAGAGAAAAGTAAAAAAAAAAAAAAAGAATATTTTTTTCCCAATGGACGGAATTTGAAATTATATTATCAAAGTGATCACCGGTATGATTATTGGCAGAGAGAGTGAACAAAGGATGAAAAAAAAATATGCTAACGATAATAACAATAATAATAATAATAATAATAATAATAATAATAATAATAATAATAATAATAACAATAAAAACAATAATCAAAACCAAACGAACGAAAGAAAAGAAAACAATAGAAAAGAAATCCTGAATTTAAGAAAGAGATTTATAATTGCAATTGCAGTTGCAATTGCAGTTATTGCAGTTTATGTCTGTCTGGTTCGTGCGATCTTCATGTTATCGACAAATTTCAATCTTTCTTCAACAGAAGACAGGTATGTATCTTTTTCTCTTTCTTTCTTTTTCTCTTCCATCCTTTCTCTCTCTTTATTTCTCTTTTTCTTTCTCTCTCTGTCTTGTGAGTTTCGTGCTCCATTGTAAACGTTAATCTCGAAATTCCGAACAGCACAGTTGCCTTTCCGCTTTACAATACGCCTTGTTCGTCCACGAGATATCGAGGTCGTTTGTTTCGGATCTCTTTCACTTTTACATTTTCCCTTTCTTTCTCTCTCTCTCTCTCTCTCTCTCTCTCTCTTGTGTGTGCATGTGTGAGTGTATGTATACAAGTATATATTTATATATATATACATATACATATATATTGTTATCTTTCATATTATTTCTTTCTCTATCCTGTAACTCTATTATCTCTCTCTCTCTCTCTCTCTCTCTTCCTTTCTCTAACGATAGAGTCAATATATACATATATATACATATACACACACACATATATATATATATATATCTTGTAATAGTAGCTTTTCGAAAGATAACACGTATTATATATATATATATATATATATATATATATATATATATATATTATAACGTGTAGATGTAGTTGTAGTAGTAGTAGAAATAGTAGTAGTAATGTAGTAATAGAAGAATAGTAGTATAACTCAAGCGATACATGCTTAAAGCAAGATATACATGTAATGCTTCTTTAAATTCTTTTCTTCCTCTCTCTCTCTCTCTCTCTCTCTCTCTCTCTCTCTCTATCTGTCTGTCTGTATCTTTCTCTCTCTCTTTTTCTGTTTTTGTATGTATATGTATATATATGTATGTATGTGTGTATATATACATACATATACATATGCACACGTACAAAATATAAGTTTCATTGACGCGTAAAAAATTTCATTGAGGAACCAAGAATTACAATCACGTCGCATATATTTATATGTCGTATGTATATTTATATATACATACATATGTCCGTATATATGAACGTACGTATTTACATACGTACGTGTAATAAGCGATATAATTAATTAATTAACATGTCGTCTCGAATTATTTTCGCACTAGTCATTCGTTTTTATATCCCTGCCGACGAGATGTACATTTAATAAATATGTACGTATGTGTGTGTTTGTATGTATATATATATATATATATATATATATATATATATATATATATATAAAGGGTAATGACTCGTGGTATTTATATTTACATATTATATATATATATATATATATATATATATATTTATTATATATATATATATTTATTTTAGTTGAGTAATTTCATCAAAATAGTTGATGCAAAAGCATTTGAAATCAGCCCTCTTTTTTTTTCTTTTTCTTTTGTATTTTTTTTTTTTTTAAAGCACCTGGCAAAAAATTTACAATCTCTTCTTCTTCTTCTTCCTTTTTTTTTTTTCTTTTACTTCTTCTTATCCACTTAATTTTCTTTTTTTAATTTCACATGCATGCATGCACGTGTAAATGTATCCGTGTATATGTTTGTGCATGTGTGTGTTATTTTTTCTTTTCTATCTTATTTATTTTTTTTTGAACATGTTCGCTAGTAAAGGTGTCTCTTGTTCAAGGTCGGTCACTTGCTTGAGGAACAACACACTTCAATAAGAATAACGCGTGCGAACTAAAAAGTAATATGTACACGCATGTACATATATATGCGTGTGTATATATATATATATATATATGTACACATTATTTTTATGTATGTGAATATATATACATTTTATTTCTACGCATAGAAGCAGCACTTTTTTTTCTTTTTGCTCTAACAGATCTCTCTCTCTCTCTCTCTCTCTCTTTCTCTCTCAAGGTCGACAATAATACCTTGCTATATTTACATATACACCATCATAATCGTTACGTTAAAACACGAATAATTGGCACATCAAAGCAATGGGATTATTCAACAGGACATCGCGTGTCATTATGCGTGGAAGTTCAAAACGAATCTCGACGTTGCTTCATTTTTTTTTCATCTTCATTTTTTTTATCACTGAAACATGTATGTGTATATATATATATGTGTGTATATATATATATACACACACACGCGTGTATCTCTCGACTCCCTTCTTTCTTTGATTTTCGAAGGAAAACGTAAATGTTATATTTTTATTCTATAATTCTTATTATATATAGGTACGTATCTCACGATAGGATATCGTTGGTTAGATATAAAGAAGGAAGGTCATAAGCAAAGACTTAGAAGAGAAGGATGGAAGAAAGAGATTAAAAATTAAAGGATAGCGTGAAATAAAGTCAACGTGATAGAAAATATATACAGATATAATTATATATATATATATATTTATACACATATATGTATACATATATATATATATATATATATATATATATATATTATATCAAAGGGTGATAAACGACGAGAACAACGAGATTTGTTTCACACGAATCGACTCACCAGAAGGATTTTGCATTTGTAATTAAAAACTTATCTCCCTTTTCTTCAGGCAGGTTACAGGAACGGAAGGAAACAAGAAAAATAAAAAAAAAAAAGAAAAAAGAAAAAAGAAAATTAGGAGAAGAAAGAGGAAGGCGATGATGGATATATATACATATATATATATATATATGTTTGTGTGTATATATATAAATATATATATCGAGAAGAAAGCACACGTGACGATGGCCGGACTTAGCAAACAAGTAGTAGTATGCGGAACTTGTTTCAACGGATCGGACGACGGACTATGTCCGATCATTTGCCGAGCTTACTCTCCTACAGCTAATTAATTCTGATTTCTGATTATCTCCAGTGGTAAATGATGCTGTCCCCCAATCCCCGCTGCACTTGCTATCTGTAAACACACATATCGAATTAATTTTATTAATTAGAATAAATTTATTGGTTAAATAACAAAGTTTCAATGGCCAATAGTGTATCAAAATATTTTTATATTTTGATAATTACTAAAAGTTATATAATATTATATATATATATATATATATATATAAAATAGAATTATCAAAATTTACGTAATATATATATTATATAATATTATGTAATTATATTAGTATAAATATTATTATGGTAACTCTATATAGTATTACATTATACTAATCATTATTACATCCTACTATGTATATATATATATATATATATGTACAATTATTATTATAAAATATAATCAACATATGATGTAATAAATAAATTTGTATACACAAGTACACCCACTCAAGCGCATACTCGAGCACGTACAAAAACAATCTATATATAAATTATATTTCTTTTACGAAAAATAATTTTACGACGATGCATTTCGAAAAGAAAAAAGAAATGAAAGAGAGAGACAGAAAGAAAAAGAGAGAAAGAGAAAAAAGAGGGGGGGGGGAAAAAAAGCAAAGTGTATCCAAGATGGAAAGAGATGAAGTGCAATAAGGACGAGGCACTCGAGTGAAGATTACTTCGAACGACCCACGCGTCTAGACGTCTTAAACTTTTTACGGTGGTCGCACGAGGCGTGGTATATGATGCGAATGTTCTGCAGTTGCTCCGCATACTCCTGTATATACATATATATATATATATATATATATATATATATATACATATGTATGTATATATGTATGCACGTATGCATGTATCTATATGTGTAGATATGTACGTATGTATATATGATCCAGTGCCACCACTTTTCAACCACGCCTCACGACCAATACATAAACATACACACACGTACGTACAGATATATACATAAACACATACACTGTTATATCCTGGATATACTTCGTCCTCGATATCCCTGATACGTCCGGACGTACGTACATACATCTATTACATACATAAGTTTATTTTGTATTCTTTTCTCGATCTTATTTTACAATACGTATATAAGATGAATACAAATTTAAAATTCTTTCGATCAATTTTTATTTTTTATAATTCCATTGTATCATTTATAAAAAAGATATATATATATATGTACGTTCGTGTGTTCGTGTGTGTGATATTTATGTATATATAGAAAAAAAAAAAAAAATCGAAGCTTCAAAACGACGATGATTCAATTTTGATTTTCTATTCTGTTTATAAAGAAAAAAAAAAAAAATTGTTATTCGATACAATGTATCGAACTTTCAAGACGTTTAAGAATAATTTTGAAAATAGGACGTATAGACCTAAAACAGAAGTATACATTTTGTCGATATTCGTGAAAAGAAAAAGAGGATAGTCATAATTAAATAAGAGATACATATACATTACGACGAACAAGCATTTCGAAAAAAAATATTTTTCTATCACGTATCAAGAATATCTCCATAAGAAAAATATACACGTACACATACGCATACGCGATTTAATACATACACACATACACCGTAGTATTATTATCCGAGCTAATATAAACTCGCGAAATAAAATCGAAAGTCTTTCTTCTCTTGCAATGACGTTTTACACAGAAGAGAAGAAAACTAGGAGTAGGAGGGGAGGAGAAGGAGGAAGAGAAAGAAAGTTATTGTTACGTTAAAAATGCACAACGATAGCAACAATAAAAAAAATTGTAAAGTAGGTTAACGCGTTTCGGCGGGTTAACATTTCGCAATCGCAATGCCATCGAATTTTCGAGTTAAGAATCCAAATTGAGTTCGTACTAAACTATCTACGTTCAACCTATATTCGCAAGGTTTAACGCCTGAGGCGAGTCGAGTAAGATGTCAAGGGTAAGAAAAATCGCACGGTGTACATTTTGATCAGTATATATATGTATGTATGTATGATGTTTAGAATGTTAGTGTCCAACGTCGCATTAAAACGTTTCCTAGATCCGTTCAGGAAGACTGGCAGTAGGCCAAGGATCTCCTTTTAACGTATTCATCACTGAAACTAGTTTATATCTGGAACAGTTCCTTTCAACGAATTATTATTAAGGAATTATTAATGTTATTACGAAAATTACATAACGCGTAAAGTTTTTATGATAATTATTATATATGAAATAATACAAAAGCCAGATCCGAAAGTTTTCACGTAATTTCATTTTTAGTAATCACTCGCCCTCCTTTTTTCTCTTTTTCGAGAGATTCGATTTGATTTAAAAAATTGACATTTTCCTTTTAAATCGTAGAAAGGAAGAATAAGATCATCGGCATAGAAAGCGTCAGAGAAGAATTAATTTTTGAGTGAAATCACTTATCAAGAAATTTTCTATTCATTTCGCGGAAACACGATTGATGTTCCAAATAATAATACCTAACTATTTTTGTAAGCTGATGAATCATATAACAGGAATGATTCATTGTAACGCGATCAAATTAGTATCGGAAAACTCTTGGCATATTTGAAAAGTGCCAACGAGTCGGGTAAGTATAGTCACGCTATACGATTAATTTGAACGTAAAATTCGTACGGAATAAGAATGTGTTGAAATTTCGAAAGATTATTTTGGCATGTGAACCGAAATGAGTTTGCGGTCCTTTAAATAGAATTTACTTCTTCCGGTTTTGTTCGATCGACTTCGTGTTTCGTGTGAGAGATAAAACAAAAGGAAAAAAGAAGGGAAAAGAAAAGAAAAAGAGAAGAAGAAAAGAAAAAAAAAAAAAAGAAAAGTCATCAAAAGAAACCGGACACAATCGATGCTCAGTCACGATGGGATTTGTAGAATATAAACGATAGATCGGTTAGATGAAATCAGCTGGTAATATTCGTTCGTTCTAACGGCGACCTTAGGTAAAGGCGATTAGAGTCGCACGAGTGTCTT